>NW_015386527.1:39369-81707 GCF_001527695.2 Protobothrops mucrosquamatus
ACCTTTTTCTGGAAGGTAAATTATAACCAGTCAAAGTAAATGTAGGTTAGCCTGTGTCAGCTTTAAGACTTGTGCTTTTAAACTGATGAGAATAATAAACAAGGAATGGGGGTGATTATAACCAGTATTCATAATACAATTCATAAATAATACTATGTGAAAGTCTGCTTGCTCAAGTCCACTGGGGGTGATTGGTACTAAAACCTTCAGAATGGGCTATCTTAAATGTGTTAAGCAGAATGGTGAAAAAAATATTGCACAAAACATTCCAAGTTCAAAACTGAGGCAGAACAAGGAAGAGAAATGAGATGATGACAGATTTATTGAGGAAGTTGCATGAAGTAGTGGAGTGCCTTCTGATTTTAATTCACACAATGCTGTTTATTATCCCTGGGGATAAGATTTACTATTTTAAATAGCTTTTAGCACTATTTATTTAAAAACATTTTACTACAATATGATCTATGTTTAAACAACTCATATAAATGTACTGTCTCAGGAAATGCCTCAGTTTTCTAAGAACAGGAGAAAAATCTGAATGTTAAATGCTAAGTATTATTCAGTGATCTAACACATTTGCAAATGTAAAATCATCCTTTCATTAGTGGAAACAAAGAATGATGAACTAATGAATTAGATTGTGGTACTGAGAACAGTCAGTGGGAATTAAATTGCTTTATTTACTTTATTAGTGGAATTTGCTACTAAATATTTTACAGTGTAGTTCTGTTCATGTTTATTGAGAATTAAATTCTATTAAGGTATGCCCAAGTTAAGCCTATATTGGATTATAATCTTAATGATGTAGTTGTTAGTCATTTTACAGAAGATAAGTTGGGATTGTCTACATGATTTACAGAAAATACGTAATTGTAAAGAGTACTATTCAGGACAGGTGTTGTTAAGCATAAAAGATTTATCCTTTTCTTTATCTTAATTAAAATGCTTGTGCATGCTTTTAAAAAATAAACATTTTTTTTTCATTGAGTCACTGCTGATTTCTGTTTCTGTGTAAATTCTCTAGAACTATTTAAATTACCAGTGAACCTAGAAGTTCCTGCATTGGCATAAATTTTTGTGAATATCAAAGAGGTATACCAGTACAGTGGCTAACAATAACATTTCAAATCTTACCTTAATATTTATCTCTTTGCTCTTCCTCCTAAAAGATGGAATTATTATGATAACTCAATATAACTATGGTCCAATTAATAGTGCAGTGCTTTGATACAATGATGCAATTAGAATGATACAAGATACTACTAAGATAGGAAGATTTAAGTTTGAACATCACATAATCATAAAGTCAAGCTATATATACCACTGTGAATTCCTAGGAAAATGTAGTGTTGTCCTCTATAGGAGGAAGCTTCATTATTCAACTGAAATGATTGACAAGCTGGTGAATAAATATTCCAACCATTAGTACTTATTTGCTAAACTATCAACAGAGATAGATTGTATCCTAAGCTATCTAGGTTTGTGAACTGACCTAGTGATCCAGTTTTCAAAAGAGAAACTCTTCATTTCAGGAAGTCGGTTATGACCTAAGTTCCTTGTTATATTCCACCTTAGGTTCCTCATGGTAACTTCTTATTTAACATCTTCTAAATCAAGGAATTGTTGTACTTCCCTTTCAAAGGGGGTCTTTGGAAATGAAAGTACATAACAGGAATATGTATGTAATAAAATGAAATAAACATTTTGGTGTGACATGGTTTTTCATGCCTATTGATTGCTCATTAGGGATATTTTGCCAGTCAATTGGTGCCATTAGACCTATGTGTGGCTTCTTTGGTATTTATGATACTATTTGTTTTTGGGTTTACCCAGTACTTTTTTGGTAAAAAAAAAAAAAGGTGCTGGAACTCACACACATCATACAACCCGCCTTGCCTACCCTGCAAGGTTCCATCCAAAAAAGGTGCCGGAACTCCGTTCTGGGCGTTCTATGACAAAAAAAGCCCTGGGTTTACTAATTTCAAATTACAATTTTAAATGTAAAATTCTGAAATATATACTTAAATATATATGTAACAATGAACAACTTGGGTTTCCAAGCTAAAGACCATACATGTATGCGTATAGAGAGCCATATTAATTTTCATTCCCTTCTAAGTATACTTTTAGTAACAAATCAACATGATGTGTGACTAGTGTTTTCATGTGTTTTTTTTAAAATGGGTCATTTATTCCCTGGTCTTTTAGCCTAAAACATGTAGTAAACTTTGGAGTAAACCTTGCAGTAAATTGAAGCAATTATTTGGGACATATGCTCTTCCAGTTTAATTTACAAGCAAGGTCTTCATGCTGAGTTTATGATTACAAACTTTCAGGTTTTTTTCATTGTTTCTGAAACAAAACAAAAAAAATAAAGTGTGGGACAATATGAAGGATGAAATTACAGGTGAAAAAGAGGTGTTTTTATGTGCCATGGTTAACATTTGAACATGCTGAATTGTTATAAGAAAGAAATCTAAGTCTGAAGATGGGCTCTGATGGATGTTATTCATATGCTTTAAAATTCAAGGGAAGAGAAGAACAAACAAAAGCAACCTTACTATGCTATAATAACTACTAAAAGTACTTCCTAGGTTTAAATGGGAAGGTGAGCAATATCATTCTAATTTCAAAAACCTTCAGGCAATTAATTCAGATCATTGGTGAGAGATAGATCCATTTCATGACAGCCTAAAAGACAGAAAGGAAAGAGACACAGGCAGAAATGGATCACATAACAGAAGATAAAAATCAAGGATCCATGTCCACCTTTTGCTCTATTCCTATCCAAGCCTTGACAATTTATTAATGAAAACATGGGATTCTCATTAGATATATTTCCTACCTATAGTTTAAAATTTTGACCTACTTGAGTCCAGTTAACCTAACCAACTTATTCTACTTGGTTTGATTTCACTAAATTTGTTTTCCCAATGACATTTTTGACCTATTGGTACCCAGTGAGTTGATAATTCAGTCACGAAAGAAGCTCTGTTATCTGAGGATTCTCTCTTATTTTCCTGATATTTTTTGTCAGAGGTAAGCATACTGAAAAAGAATCAGTAGGGTTATTTTTTTTTTAAAAAAAGAAGGCGATGTTGATTTGTTTTACAAACTGATTTGCCTTATAAACTGTTACCAGCTCTTCAGATCATTTGTTTCTTTGTGCATCATTCAGTGATGATTCAGCCAAACTTAAGCATTCAAAGCCCCATTGATTTCAAAAGGAGAAGTTAAGCATGGCGTTTACAGTTTTATGTGCATTTTATTTCATTTTTATCCCACCTTTCTTCCATAGAGTGCAGGCAATGTACTAAAGATTCCTAGGCAGCAAAATTCTGGTAAAGGTTCAATCCAAGACTGCTGAGCTTTAGTTAAGGTTTTTGCATTCTGATATTCTGTAGTTTTGTGAATCTATGGGCAGTTTCCTAATCTCCTCTTGAACCTGTACTAGGTTATGTTTATGAATGCTGATATTAATAATGAACATACATACTTTGGATATTCATTCATAGTTTCTGTCCAGATGGTATTATTAGTAATGGTACAAAAAAATGGGAATAAGCATTTTGTGGTATCAGATAAATTACATCCCTTACGGTCTTTCAAATATCTCACAATTTGTATCTGACTTATTTGCAGAAAAAAACCCCTAGAGACTGCTAAAATCATTGTGTTTGGAAGAAAAATTAAAAACAAAACTTTCAAAAATGTTTATGATCTCTCCCCATTTAATATTGATATCCTTTTGCAACAACAATTTTTTTTAAAAAAAATGGTACAAACACTGCTGACACTATAACACTCATTCACATTTCATTTCTTTTTAAAGTCAAGCGCCCAGGTTACCCCGGCACAGTTTTAACAAGACAGGAACATCTTGTCTCTGATCGATACTGAATATTTTAATTTAACATCCAACTTGTCCTACTCTGTCTAATTTGCAATGCATTTCATTTTTCAGTTCTTTCTTTCAGTTCTTTCAATTTCTCTAATTTTTTTTAGACCAATTTCAAATCATCATGTCTGTAACCTTGACTCTGTTTGTGTGCGCATGATGAAACTTTGTTAGGATTCACAGGTCCAGATTTCAGGGGGCTTCCCCCCCTACAAATAAAGAGTTTCTGGTACACCAACCGGCAGACATGACATCTTCCTAATAAATTCACATGACAGTCATGAAACGCTCCTATAATCAGTGACATGGGATGATTTTCCACTCCTGACAAGCCCTTGTATTGAGTATGATAACAGTTACTTTGTCTTCATCCAGCGTTGGAGTATAATATCAATCCGTTTGATGATCCAGCAAACGAAGCCCAACACTTCTGTATCAATCTTCATAGAGTTCTGCCTCTTGTCTAACAAAAAAGCCTGAAATTAGATCATTCAATCACTTTACCAGCTAGGCAAGGCTTCTGCTACTTGAAGAGGTTTAACTCCCTGTGACTTTCTTTCAGATTTCTTTATAGAATGAAACTAGCATCCTTTCATCGTTTGAAGAGAAATTATAGAGCCAAACAAAAAACAAAAACCCCTGGAGAAAAATAATAAAAAAGCAAATTTATATAATTCCAATCAGTGCTTTCATTTTTGTTTCAACTGTGTGAGCTCAACCAGCATTTATTTCTACGGTTTTTGCAGGAGGACCACAGATAACTATAAGAAAGTCTTTTTTAAAAAAGATATGTTTGTTTTAATGCTTCAGCTTTAATGCTCCAGCCTAATAGAATAAATATATTTTACAAATATAATTTTGTTTTAATCCATGGCCTATTCCTAAAATGTTGGAGACTAACATACAGCTGATTTTTCATTGTTCTTTAAGCTGATACACATGTAGCTGTGCTTTGTCTTTGTATGGTGATACAATCCTGATAGCCCAAGAAGCTATTTTATTTTATTCTTAAAAATTCATTTATTGTTTATATGCTGCCCATTTCATGAGACATGACTCTGGATGGTGTATAATAAATGCAGTCACACCCGAAAACTGGAGAACTAGCAGGAATAGAATGATTATTGTGTACGGGTTAGAGGCTCACTGCTTATGTATTTCCTGCATTGGTTAAATTAAAATGAGCTGCTTTTACATTCAGATATCTTTCAAGATACTAGTTCTGAGCTTTGATGGGAAAATAGCTCAATCCTAAATCATTTCCATTTCTAAGACACCTGGTCCATATATCACTTCAGCTGACCTTTTTGCTCTTCATGCCCTTCATAGCTTCATCAGTCAGATCTAGAACTATAACTTTTTTTAAAAAATTAAAAACAAAATACCAAGAACAAAAAACTTAAAAGTTCCCCAATCCCCATCACTAGGCCAGTCCATGCCATTTCTCCCTTTGTTCTGCTCACCCTGCGCATATATTCAAAATCATTAACTTGTTTTTCATTTGAATGATAAAATTGTCCCTGAATGTAGACACTGCTTATTTTTCTTAGTCTGCTTTCCTTTTTACCCCCAAGAATAAATGGGTTTCTAATAAGAACTGACAGTGTATCACTTGATCTTTAATAATTTATGATGATCCCTGCCAAGCAGTGTCTCAACTTGATTCTCTTGCCTGGTCCATTTCCATTATAAATCCCTCTGCTTCTTTTCTGGTTACTTCATTTGCCTTGCTTCCCTAAGACAAAGATTTAACATTGTGTTGTCTGTTGGGTTCAACGTCCCCTGCTATCATGTGAAGTAATAAGTTTCTATTTCTATTTGAACTCTAGTTTCAATTAAATTGTTGTTGGCTGGTCTTTAATGACAGCCAAATATGCATTTTTGGCGACCTTGTCCAATCTTTCTCAGTGCAACCCACTTCAAAGGATTGTTATTATGGGGAAAATAGGATCAGAAAGACTCTTATGTATGCATGCTGCCTTAGTTATTTATATAAATAAAGCTGGAAATAAAAATTGAATAAATAAAGAAATATTTTTTTTTTCTCCCCAGAATTATTGTGTGGTCTCTGCCATCAGATCACTCTGGGATTTTTCATTAAAACCATTATTCTCCAGGTCATTTAAGCAGATAGAGGTTTTTTTTACCTCAAAATTTAGAAGATAGAGAATAACTTTTTTCCTCATATATTTCTAATATTCATTGCCAGTCTAGTTTGGAAGTCAAATATTGATGTTTAATTTATTGTGAAATGTATAATTACCATAGTTATAATTGTAACAATTATATCTATTGTTATAAACAGAACAATTATAAAATGCTCATTTTTTAAAAAAAATCTAACCTCCAATTATCTATTTATTTCACCAGCATTCAAATTTTTCTAGCTTTCTAGCATTATAACATTTCTTTCCATTTTTGACAAACTACTAGAAATTTGGGAAGATTATATCACATGTGGGAAGTTTGTCATCAGATAGCAACCATTTAAGAACCAACTAAGAGATTAATTCATATTATACACTATCATGAAAATTTAATATATTTCCATACATTTATACCTTGTTCTTCCTTCAAAGAGCTTAGTATGTGATCTATCACACAGGTAAAGGCATTCTAAACCAACCTCTCATCAGAGGGGAAGTGACAGTAATTTAAAGTATTATATGATTACCAAGCTGGGTATTTCCAATCTGTATCACAAGAACTTTTCATCTGCCTTTGTTAAATTTAATTCTGTTATTTTAGCACGTTTCTCTAACTCACCAAGATTATTTTGAATTTTATTTCTGTTAAGAGTTTTAAATGTCCTATTAAATTTTGTATCACCTGCAAGTTTGATACCTCCCATCCAAATAATCAGTTAAAACACTGAAGACTCTTCCATTCAGAATTGATGCTCCTTCTAGTATGATAGGAATCATTGATGAGCATTCTTGGAATATCATTTTTTATCTTTCTGTACATCCATTTAGTTGTCCTACCATGCAACTCAGACTTCAATAGCAGGTTAATCAGCACGACATGGGATACTTTGTCAACGGGTTTCTTGAGCCTTCCTGCAACCTGCTAAAGAAATGACCCAATCGCAAATGAGTTAAGATTAATCTGGCAAGAGTTTTGCTTAACCAGTACACATTGCCTTCTGCTAGTTCTTTCATTGTTTTAAAAATTCATATGAATCTAATTATTATGATCTGTTGTAGATGTTTTACAGATAACTGTATCAAGCTGACTGATGTGTAGTTCAGTGATTCTCTTTTTTCCCTTTTTTGAAGAAAGGGTCATTTATCATCTTCAGAATATCTGGCACTTCACCCATTCACTGGGATTTTACATAACATATAAAGGTAAAGACACTATTGCCCTTCATGAGATGATGACAAATAAACATTTTTGCAGATTTTTATAGATATGGTATACTATTATGTGATTTTTTAAAATAGGTTTAGGAAAATCAGTCTTTAGAAAGGAATATTTTTTCATCACTCGGCTAGTTTAATCACTGTATGGCCATGCATTTATCTTTTCAGAATGGATCAGTGGCTGACAGGCAGGATATTAGTGCCTGAAATGCCCAAACCTCTATCCTACTAAATCATTATTTGTATTATATATTTATATAAATATATTTTGCATACACTCACACAAACGCACACACACACATATATACACACATATATATACAATATACAATACACACACAGAGAGAGTATATATGTGTGTATATACTGTATATACGTATGTGTGTATACATACACGCACCTCATGTTTTTGATCAGCAAGTAATTACAGCCTTTCTATTTAAGTCAAGGTTTCCAAAGTGGTCAGTATTGACCCCCAAAGATCAATAGGACTATCCATTATCATTGTTGTTATTATTTGTAGCATTATTAATTATAGTAGTCATTATTAAATTATTTTCATATAATAAATATTTGGGGATCAATGAACAATCTGAAATCTCATGAAGGGGTCAATGAGCTGAAGAGTTTGAGGACTCTGATCTAAGTTTTAATCAAAGTGAAAACTGGACCAAACAGCACTTATGATAGAATGTTTAAAATCATTGAAGACATATAACAATACCAGATACTTTGAAAGGAACATTGTAGTTTGTAATATTCCCACTTAGATAAACATTCTAGGATGTATCAAAAGAGAAGATTGTATTCGTCAAAGAAATATTATAAGTATACCAAGATTTAAAACTTGTTTGGCTATTGTCTTCCCCAGATTTTGTGACAGCAAAATCCAGCAAATTCTTTTGGATTCTAGACATATTTTTTTTTAATTCTTAATGAAAGCAGATTAACCTTGATGAGTCTCCAAACTATTATATTTCCACATACGTCAGTGCTTATTTGCTTTTTAATGCATTGATTTATTAACCATCCAGCAACAATGAAGATAAAGGACAAATATGAAAAAATCCCAGGGAATTTTAAAACAGAGTTTGGAACATTTGGACAGAACAATTGTGATCAGGGTTTACTGTTCTTTACTTCTCTCTACAGATAGAGTTCTGAAATAATAACATGTTTATGAACTAAAATGACTGTGCTTTAAAAAAAACTCAAAAATCAGTGCAATATACAATTTAAAATAATTTACCTGGTTATGGTAGTATACAAACAGAGTTGTCAAAACCCTATAGTATCATCATTGCTCAGAACATTCATTACTGGCTACTGCTGAAAATTCCTTTTCTTTTATAATAACCTGCCTTACTTTATTTGGTAGTTTCAAAACCTGAGGAAGGGGCTTTGGGAATAGTTCACACTTCATGTACAGGGGTTAGGATTTAAAAATCAAAACTGGCCAAGAATGGGTGATGGCTGTCTGATCCAAGGGAATAGTTTCAAAGACGCTTTAACCCCAATGTTTGTAATTTATTATATTCAGGGATCAAGTCCTGTGTTTGGGAACTTGGAGTGATGTTAATTTGCTGACTCTAGCAATTCCTTGATGGAAAGCAAGCCATCTCAAATTGTCTACAAAATTATGCCTACATTTTTAAATTCTTTCTACACTTCTATTTTTTTCCCTTCTCTTCTTTATTAAAAGGAAGCCATTGTCACTTAAGAGACATTGAAACTGAGTTCAATTTACCCTTACCAGGAAGTAAGTCACATTAAATTCAATAGGACTTACTTCAGAGTAGACATTATGCAATTATTTATTTTCCCCAAAGAAGGCATTCATTACAATATTGGAAACATTAAAATAATAGGATTGTACCTTTACAGAGTTGTATATCAGTTTGTCCATCTGTATGGCAGATGGGAGGAAATAACTCACAAAGCATATGTCAAAAGTGACAAAACACTTTCTTAGGGAAAAATGGAACTCTATTAGGACATGGGAACTAATGTATGTGTCAATCCATTAAGATTTAGCATTGGGTATTTTTTTTCCTCAAGTAAGATGAAATGAATTGCAAATACATTAACAATTGATCCATAAACCATTACTGAGTGCCAGTAAATCGCATGTGAATGGAATTAGTATTTCTTTGAATCTGTGCTGCTGCTGCTGCTGCAGAGGCTTGATAGTGAGTGAGCTTGCTGCTTTGCTCCTGAAAATCTAACAATCAGTTTTGCTATGTCACCAATTTTTTTCAATCATCCAAATACCACCAATTCAATTAAGCTCATAAACTCCCTACCCATAGTTCTCCAGGATAAGCAGCTCCATTTAAAAGTGAATGTGGACGAACTTGTGCTGTCTATGTGAAATATTGTTCAATCAACAGCCAAAGTTTTACTTGTCAGTTTTGATATATCCGATAATAGCTGTAGGTTGTTTTGCAATGTCCAATGTTCTGTGAAGATGGGCTTTTCATATTCTTTATTGTTTTTTTCTGACAAAATGTTCCCCGGACTTTTGCAGTTTTGTGAAATGAAACAACAGTAAAAACGATATATAATTTAACCCTCATAGACCTAGCTGGACTGCAGATAAGCATCATTCCCAGGTTCACAGTGAGTTTTCAGTAAAGATGTAATAAGTTTCTGTTCACTGATCCCGTATAAGCATCCTTACTGACTGAACATGTAAAATAAGTGCTAATTTATTTGTATCTCATTTCAGCTCTATTTTTAATCACCATATGATTCTGTCCAAATGCATAATTAAGATTTACTGACATTCAGGATTGTGTGTTACATTGCAAACAATATAGTGCACAATATAGCGCACAATTTTCAAATAGGAATTCATCCACTTTAATGTCCTTTTAAAAATTCTGATGCTCAAAGATTTTTTTCTTAAAATTGTGGCTTTCCACAATCATTACTCACATTCCTAGTTTATTGATAGAGATCAAGAGTTTAAAACTGACAATCTACTATTTAATAATTAACAGTATCTTACATAATTTTTGAAGCAATTCTTACAGACATGCACATATAGATCGGTGAGAGATATGTCCTGGTATTGACATATGATATGAACAGGATGATGGATTAGAAAAAAATGATAATACTTGTGAAGTTGCAGGGTAGAAGATAATGGATAAGGGAGATAGACATACTTCAAAGAGCTATTTCAAAGACATTCAAGATGATAAGCATTTGTACATGCAGTCACTATTAATGAAACCCAGTTTGGCGCCACCTAACAAAATGGCTCTGTTTACCTATTGAGCATATTGCAGCAACCAGATCTAATGATTCTAGCTATAGCCTATAAGAAAAGCCCATTTGAATCAGAGGCTTCCTATACTCTTCGGTCCATTTGCAGGGATTAAGAGGTAAGAATTGATGCCCATACTATGCATTTCATACTGTTTGACTCACAGTTAGTTTTTTTTTTTAGTTTAGAAATTTTAGTTTAGAAATTAAAAATAATTAAAAAGGACCTCCCTCAGAATCTATTTACATATAGATCATGTAATTTCATCTCAGACGGCTGTTTTTTTTTAAAAAACAAACAAAAAAGAAAGATTGAAACTATAATGTAAAGGCAAGGGAAAAATATCTTTGTTTATGCATTTGTTCCAGCTGTAACTGAGCTGGGTTGTCAGGGTTCACGGGAGCCCAGGTGAAAGTCAAATATTGGCAGGAAGGATTTTGTGTATATCTGCCATAAACAAGGGAGATAGATGGAAGGGTTTACTCCTTTGAAATATGTTAAGAAGATGATTAAATGATATCAGTGAAAATCTGGACATTATTTCTTATCTTCTGTTCATAATTATTAATAATTCTGTTGCTGCAAACTTGAGTAAAACTCAACATTACCTAAGTGGGGGATGTTGATAAGAAAGTGCTGTTTTAATGACATCTATTCAGACTGCAGTAACACCTAAGAATGAAGCCAATTTTAGACTGACAATGATTGGGCCAAATCTACTATGTAAAATGTGGGGATTACAAATATACAGTTCCATTCCTATCTTTCCTTCTGAAAAGAAATATTTAATCTGAAATATGCATTTTTAACATGCATTTTAATATAATTAAATTAATATAATTTTAAAGAATGCAAAATTGTGATGATTACTTCAAGGCTGCAACTAGGGATTGATGTTCCTGGAAATTAATGGCAGGATAGTCAAGGATACTTGATAGTATTGATAATAGCTGACCACATGATTTTTCACCTAGAAAGCAGTAATTACAAAATCACAAAACTGATTTTTCTCTTCTGTTAAGAGTATGTAAGTTTGCTTTTTACCAAGGGAAACTATTGGTTTGTCTGTTTCAGTACTGACTATATAGACTGACAACGGTTCTTCATTGGTTTGGTCCTGAATCTTGTCTAACACTACAGTAAAGGGAATGAATCAGGGATCTTCTACATATAAGGTGGAGGATTTATTATTGAGCTATGGTTATCTTAGCTGCATCCTTCTTTTGTGAAGAGTTAAAAAGAAACAGAAAACTAGATTTATAATTTCCAGAGAAATTATCAAACTTCAGCTGTTAAGGACAACATTTTTCAAATGTTTGATAACCCTTGCATTTAAATAATCATAATTTGTCCAGAATTATAACTGAAGTCACTTATCATTGTAAATGGAATGTATTGCTTAAGAATCTGGTCATAGCTATAGCATGATTCTTCCCCCCCCCCCCATGTTCCTATGAGCATACAACATTACCTGAAGACAATGATTAAGGTTACTTTCTCTTCCTTAAACCCTAACCCTATTTTTTTTACTAAATCCCGAATGACTATTTTTCTGATGATTATTACTTTTAAATTATTTTATTGCTCTTTGCAAGTTGTTCTTAAATCACTTTCTTGGCAAACTTTCTTTGCTCATTTTAAGCTTGGTTAAATAGAATGTTTGTTATCACATGTAGAGCTAGTAAGAAGGAACACTAAGGATCGGATATCAAGTTTGTATATTTATTCATATTTCATTAGATTTTCTTCTGATGCCATTTAGTGACCACATTATGGAATCAAAACACGTTCTACTTTCCAAGTGAGAAAACTTCCTTCTTTTGTTTTATGTGTTTTATGTTTTGATGAAGTACTGATTTCATAAGCTAACTTGGATTGCACATGTAACAGTTTCTGACAAAATAGAATTGTTAGTATTTAGGAGGAAAATAAATAAATCTGGCATAAGTTTTCATGATAACAGTCAACTCCATGAGCTGCATCTGTGATCCATTAGAGCAACTACTACTACTACTATTACTACTACTGCTACTACTACTACTACCATCACCACCACCACCATCTCTACTCAAGGTGACACAAGACTTTTTGTTGTTATATGTCTTTATTATTTCTATCACCCACATTTATTGCTTGGGCATTACTGAATCTGAGACAGAATCAAGACTTTTAGGCAATACTAAATTATTACTTGAGAAGTTACTGTGATTTTTCCTGAGTTGATGTAAAATAAATCAATAGTTTGTTGTTCTTAGCTATCAGCATTTTGCTTCTTTAGTTTGCTGGAATATAAATAAGATGCTAATGAGTACATATTAGTGGATTATTCTTCCAACAGATCTAGATAGGCAGTTCAGCCATGTGGCAGTATAAATGATAATATGATCTTTAAGATTCATCTGTAGATATGTAGATATTGCTCTCAATATAATCAGCATAAAGCCAGATGGTGACATTCAGAGTGTTCTGTACAACCTAATGATTAAGATTGAAATCAGAGGGAGAAGATTTCACTTTAAAAATGACTGATGTTTAAATGTTATTTGAAAAAAAAATACTTGTGTGTAAATAGTAGCATTGCATCAAACTTTCAGAGCTTTTGAATTGTGGGTTACTACAATGGGTTACTATTAAAAGTTATTGCTAGCATTATAGAAATGGTGCCACTGAGATCCTTGCTGGAGTAGCAAAACATAGATTCACTTCTGAAATATTAGTATAATTTCTTGATGTGGCCTTTCGTAATTCCATTTAGCTCAATCTGGTTTTTTAAATCAACTTCACATAGATTAATAGGAATGGAAATTACATAAAATTACTATTGCAACTTGGATGTGCAACACCATGTGCCATGTGATACTCTAATATAATTAAGCACACATACCATAGCATATGTATGCACGGTGTGAAATTATCTGCAGGGTTTATATTTCTTTAAAGAGATACCCACACTGTACCATACAATTACTCATTCTATCCTATAACCAAAGATGCATTAAAGTAAATCAAACTTAATTTATAAGCTTTCAAAGGAAAAATCTTAACTGATGCTTAATGTAAAATAATGTGATGGACATATAGGAGCTACCTTACACACAGTAGCAGATACCCTGTTAAATTATCCGTGGTATTGGGAACTTGCAGGTCATTGACTATCCCAATTTAATTTGGCTAGTACAGGACATTTCTAATAATTAATACTGTAATAACACTTAATGATCTGCACTCATGCAGTCTGAAAAACCAGCTAATAGTGCAGTTTTTAGTGGCTGCACAAACAGTTAGTTTTAAATTCGTCAATCGCTGCTATTTTAGTATCACATCATATAGATGTGGAGGATATCCTGCCCATGGGCCTACCGCTGACCCGCATGGTGGTGACCCAACTAAGCATGACATGGCACGAGAGAAAAACATTGTTCCTTGGGGAGTGCTGGCTTACTTGGAAATGATAATGGCCCTGGGAATCAGGATTTAGAAGCAAACCCTCAAATGAAGGGGATGGGGAGGGGTGGAATATGTTTAAGTTTTGGCATTAGTTGCACAAAAGACCAAGGCACTCTACAATGAGGTGGGTAATGAATTTCAAACTTTAGGCTTCTGGATTCATAGCCTTTTCCCAGATAAATTTCTCTACCTTATATATTCTTTTATTTTTTTTGTCTGCATTCCTTCTGCACACCTGATACTGCAGACATAAGAGAAATTTCATTACTCTGAGCCTTATGATTAGTCAATCTATCTGAGCACTTGCAGTAGTTTTCAAAGGTGTCAGATTTTTTTTTAGCTATGATAGCCAGTTGGGAGAAGTATGTTTCCTATGACCAGGTTCTATCGCAGCCCATTTTAGCTATGAACGGGTCCATTTCCTTGAACATGCCAAATATTTCTGAAACATCACAGATACGTGGTGGAGACAGGAAGTCAGATAACATCCATGATATGAGAGATGACTGTAGAGCTACAGAGATCAGCTCTTTGGCCCACTTCCATCACTCCTTTTCTTCATTGAGCACTTGTGAAAAAGACAATAGCTGTAGGTAACTGCCAGTATCTGCACATTCAAATCATCTGTAAGCAGAGCAAATATTGGTGCAATCAGGATCATTGCTCTATATAGGATTTTAAACATAAAATTAAAGGGGTAGGTATTATAAATCTAAATTTTAAACATAAAATTAAAGGGGTAGGTATTATAAATCTTGGATCATAAGTAAGGACAACTACCCCAAATTGTCCTTTCTCCATTATTTGAATACATTGGCAGTGTCATCTTAGTTTGTTTGGGGTGACAGAGGCAAGTCCTATGGTAATGCAGCAATATTCGTATATCAATTAATTTCCAGGGGAAAAGCTATTGTTTTTAAAGTATTTACTTTGCCTGTGGTGATTTATAAAATATTTTTCCATCCTCAGATTTCTTTATGGAAAAACGTTTTTTTCCCCAATCCATATTTATTTAATACATATTTATTCAAAGTAACAAGCCTGTTTATTTAATTGGGATGTAATCCCAAATCTTTCTAAATAAGTATATTTTGCTGATAGTAAGCAAAATGGCCTGACAACCATTTATATTTTATCACAAATAAATGCAGTAATGTAGATTTATGGTGGTCTTGTACATAGTAAGTCCTGTTATGTTTTTTGCTTCATATGAACATAGACCAGGTCATTTCTGTAACTCTCAGGATTCTAGGTAACTCCCTGAATAAGTTGTGAGTTTAGAATTGCTATAAGAACTGGTTCTCTTTTAGTTACGCATGAAACAGGCAAAAAAATAGACTTTGTCTCTTTCATACTTTTCTTTAAAAAGTTCACCTCTATTTGAGACTCAGAAAAGAAGCAGCAATATGTTTAATTAGTTCCAATATAATCAGAAAAATAGAAATTTAAATTTTTATTTTTTTATAGGGGTATGCTTGGCATCCACCCTATTAGTATTCCATAAAGCTGTTTCAAAAGTCATTTGGAATTTAATTTTGAATGTTGTTCTGTGGTACTGCCACTTTATTTTTGCTGAGAATCGCTATTGGAGATATTTTTTAATTATACTTTTTAATTAGCATAGACCACCTACAGTTTTGGAGTCTCATTAGTTATTTTCAAATAATAAATAAAATAAATTTATCCAAGCCTTCTTTTTGGATGACAACATTGCATATTATGCTGTCACATAATTGTGCCAGATTACATGTCCATTTACATTGAAAAAGTCTTTACTGAAAAAAATAATGATAGCTTTTGATTGTCAATTTAAAGATGCTTTCAAGTGCAATGAAAAAGAAAGATTTCTTCTCAATAAAATTAACCATGAGCTCCACTGACATTTTTGTTGGGCACACCAGACACATCAGTTTAGTAATTACTCCTATAGTACTACTACTACGACTACTGCCACAGGATACAAGATCCACCTTCTCTTTTTAGACTTCAGGAAAGTCTTAAAACCTGGCTATGCTCGTCCTGAAGAAGAAGCTATTGGCTGGAAGTGGTTGATACACTAATAGAGGAAGCATCCCACTTCTCCCCTCCAAACCCCTGTTTTAATTTTTATAATTTTAATTCACTTATTTATAACCATTGTTATTTGTCGTTTAGCCTAATGTGGGCTGCTCAGAATCACCTGAACCATGAGATGGGCGGCAAATAAATTTGATAAATAAATACACACACACACACACACACACACATACACATATATATACATACACAAATGCTACATAAGCATGAATATATTGAATACAATATTATTATATTCGAAATTCCTAAAACCATATGGATTGGACCATGCAGGACACAACACTGGTTTCTTCGTCTAGTCAATGATATGATATGATGTGAGGATGATGGTTTGTCTTTAAATTACGAAGCAATGGAAACATGCTTATACTTGCAATCACACTGAATTACTGAGTTGTGAAAGTTAAAACATGAGATGCTCATTATTTTAAAAAAACCGCATAAGAAACATATTTGAAATTGAAATGTTTTAACTGTTGGCCAGTAAGTATAAAATCTAAAAAAAAATACATGTTCCCCAGATTATCTCTGATCTTGTAATAGACTTGATAATTCAAATTTTAAGGTACTTGCTACTTTTTCACAATTCATTTTTGCCTGTTTTCCTTTCTATCCCTTCAAATTTTTGTTCAATCTAAATATGTGGTAATTGGTGGAAAGTTATATACACATATACCGTACATCTTTACTTGTCAATAAGCAAAGCAATGGTCATAAGTGTGAAAAACAGTCATAAGTCATTTTTTTCAGTACCGTTGTAACTTCAAATGGTAACTAAACAAACTGTTGTAAATCAAGAACTACCTGTAATTTAAAAATTAANNNNTTTTGTTCAATCTAAATATGTGGTAATTGGTGGAAAGTTATATACACATATACCGTACATCTTTACTTGTCAATAAGCAAAGCAATGGTCATAAGTGTGAAAAACAGTCATAAGTCATTTTTTTCAGTACCGTTGTAACTTCAAATGGTAACTAAACAAACTGTTGTAAATCAAGAACTACCTGTAATTTAAAAATTAATAAGTTGCAGTGGCAGGCATTTTTATATTAAAAAGTATACATCGTTAACATACTAACTGTGGTCCCTTGTTTCCAAAATATTACCTACCTCTGCATCTAGATATCTTAGTTGAGAATATTGTAGAAAATTATGGATATTCGGTGAGCTCTATGGCATCTATTTTTATTCTTCAAGTACAACTGAAATTCATTAGAGAAAAAGGACTCAAAGCTAATTTATGAAAATGCTTAAAATGAAGTTGATTCAGATCAATATATAAACTATATACTATTTTCTTTCATAAATGCTCTAATTCAGTATGAAACAATGTGAAAAAAACATGATTCTGGGTTGTGTTCTTTTTTTTTTTATTGTGCATTTGAATAGATAAATTGTAGGTCCACCAAACAGAATAACCATTAACCTGTCTCAGCAGATGTTTCATAATACTAGGTAGTGGTTAAATATTTGCTCCATATGGATGAAATCTGTATTTAGTTTCAAGAGTCATAAGTTATTCAGATGTTCACTTCCATCTCTTTGCATTTGAAAGATAATAAACAAAAATGGGAGAAAACAAAATACATCAGTTTGTGATCCTATGTATCTGAATAGTTTTTTAAAATATTATCAATAATAATAATAATAATAATAATAATAATAATAATAATAATAATAATAATAAAGTTGGAAGGGACCTTGGAGGTCATCTAGTCAAACCCCCTGCTCAGGCAGGAAACCCTATACTATGTCAGAGAAATGGCTGTCCAGTCTCTTCTTAAAAAATTCCAGTGTTGGAGCATTCACCACTTCTGGAGGCAGGTTGTTCCACTGGTTAATTGTTCTAACTGTCAGGATATTTCTCCTTAGTTCTAGGTTGCTTCTCTCCTTGATTAGTTTCTATCCGTTGCTTCTTGTCCTGCCTTCAGGCGCCTTGGAAAATAGCTTGACTCCTCTTCTTTGTGGCAGCCCCTGAGATATTGGAATACTACTATCATGTCCCCCCTCGTCCTTCTCTTCATTAAACTAGACATACCCAATTCCAGCAGCCTTTCCTTATATGCTTTGGCCTCCAGTCCCCTAATCATCTTTGTTGCTCTTCTCTGTACTCTTTCTAGAGTCTCAACATCTTTTTTACATTGTGGTGACCAAAACTGGATGCAGTATTCCAGGTGTGGCCTTACCAAGGCATTGTAAAGTGGTATTAATACTTCATGTGATCTTGATTCTATCCCTCTGTTAATGCAGCCTAGCACTGTGTTGGCCTTTTTGGCAGCTGCAGCACACTGCTGGCTCATATTTAAGTGATTGTCCACTAGGACTCCGAGGTCCCTCTCATAGTTACTACTATTGAGCAAGGTACCCCCTATACTATACCTGTACATTTGGTTTTTCTTGCCTAAATGTAGAACCTTACTTTTTTCACCACTGAATTTCATTTTGTTAGATAGCGCCCAGTGTATCCTGTATCCTAAGCCTGTCTTCTGGAGTGTTGGCTATTCCTGCCAGCTTGGTGTCATCTGCAAATTTGATGATTTCCCCATCTATCCCCTTGTCCAAATCGTTGATGAAGATGTTGAAGAGCACTGGGCCCAATTAGTGGTAAGGCATTGAAACAAGACTGTTGTTCTTTATTGAAATAGAAACTTTTCTTCTAAGTTAAAGTTAGAATTCTGATTTACACCAGCATTTCTCTAAGGATAAAGCAGTCTAGCCTTATGGAGTTATTCATCACTCGGATGAGTTCTAATGCAGGTGTACTTTCCATCTTATCATAAAAATAAAAGGCTGCTTCTTCCTTGAGTCATGAAGAATGATCTATAACTGCTTTTCCCAAGCTGGTACTCTACAAATATATAGAAATTGCAACTCTGTGGATTTTCACAGCTAGCATGATCACAGAGTGGGAAATTGGGGAAGCTGAATTATAAGAAAATGAGTTTATGATCACATTCTGTTCTTCTGATTTAATCTGCTGTAGGCTTTTCATCTACTAGGGCAGAAATCACCAAGAATCAGTGTTCCAGTTGCAGAGGATTCCATACAAGTTGCCTCAACAGATTCGGCACCCCAATAACGTGAAAGCAAAGACTATTATGAGAGAGGAAATACATTATGATTACCAGCAAGACAAATACTTGATTTTTTTAAAAAAAGTTATTTTTGGCCTGAAGATAATCATAAGGAATATGAAACTATAGAAGTACTGCCAAGGACCTGGTTGTAAGCCATTCAAAGTTTGTTTACAATGGGTGGCTATACAAATATTTTGAATGAATGAGCAAATAGGGCCTGGTTGATAATTAGGAAGGAATGGAGACATTTGTTTCTTTATGAAGTCACATGTTCCCTTCCAAGTGCTCTATGTGCCATAGTTATAATACTGTTACTTTTTTTATTATTTTATTTTATTTTATAGCACACTTTTATTACACACCTTTTATATTTATGCCACTTTTATATTTCTGAACTGAGCGCTAAACATTATGTCTGGAATTACTAAATATCCACAACTGAAGGCATATTTCATTAAGGGTGGATGCAGTAAAAGCATACATAAGAAGGGGCTATATATGAATTTAAAACATGGGTTTGCATATAGAAATATCAATGTTCATTTAAAAAAGGATCAGATACAAACATCATGTAATGCAACGTGGCAAATAAACTTGCAGCATCACAGCACCTATGAGGATGATTTTTTTTTGCACTCAAGGCACTGAATTGAGATATTCAGATCCACTCTTCAATATTGCAGTTAGTAAGAACACTGACACATTTTCATGTGGAGTCACTTGTGCAAGGCCACACAAGGAAACATCTAATTTGACAAATGTCTGTTATTCTCACTGGAATAAAAAAATGCAGTGGCTTGAATAACGAATAAACAGCTGATATCACCCAAAGTGGAAAGAGTGAAAAAGTGAGGAGATAGGCCTGATATTTCAGGTTATGAGATTATGAAATCCAGTCCCCACACTACAAGAAGCTAGTCTAACATCTTTTCCTGAAATTCCTCATCTGATTTACTCCAACTTTAGTGACTCATCTATACATATTTAGATATAATAAGAATCTGGTCACTAACCCATTCATTTTAAGGCTGAAGTATCTTAATATGGACAGCATATTTATGCAAGAGAATTAATTTTGACTGTACTGAGGCTAGGGACAATAGTGTATATGTTCCTCCTCCTCCTTCTCCTCCTCCTCCTCCTCCTCCTCTTCCTCCTCCTCCTCCTTTCCCTGCCTGTAGAAAAACAGTACCTCGTGGTTATCACTAAATTAATTCGTCTCCTTAATATATCCATTTTTAAAGTGCTTCTTTTATAGAGGAATATTTCCTAATGTAATCTATCTTCCCCTTAGGGAAAGCTATTATTTTTCCTGTCTGCACATAAAATGGCCTTAGACCTTGTTTGAGAGATATAAAGGAGCTAAAGTAAACTTGATTATCCCTGGGTTTCTTCATGTACTGCTGTGCTAATTCACTTAGACCTGATTTACATATGTATGTAAATAACTCAATAGCTGATCACTCAATGTTTTATCACACAATGGCTTTCAGCAGTACATATGAACCATCAAAAAGCATTGATTGAGAAGGTATGATATATTATGATGACTTTGGTTATTTACATAAGTTGTTTTAATCATGCAAACTCGCCTTTAGATCAATCAATTTTTTTTAAAGACATGGATTTTATTACATCATTAGAAAGCCTCTAAATTGGTGTCTGTTGTCCATTGTACACCAATGGATGTTATCATTGTACATTTATTGTACACAAACCAAACAGAAATACCTGCAAACTAGGTTAATATCTCAGGTCTGATTATATTTGCTCAGAAATAAATCCCTCTAATTTCAATAGGATTTCCTTTCAAACAATTATGTTTGGAATCAAGATCTGCTTAATCTTAGCAAAATGTTCAGCTTTTATTCAAGTGACACCCCACTGTCATCTATTTCATTTGATATAAGTAGTTCTCCTTAGGAAGCAATGCATTTTCAATACATTTGTTATCATATTCCTCTGCCCCTCATCTTTTCCCTCCCACACCACACACGTATCCCTAAAGTAGCTCAGGAATTCATTTCTGGCATGCCACAGTGTGCTCCTCTGTTTGAAATGCATAGGTTTAGCAACATCATGTCAGATCATTTTTCATAACCCTTGTTTCCTTGTCAGCATGTCATAGTCAGTAAAGAGCTGCTGGATTAGTACAGATGTATAAATCTTTTTTTCCTGGCTTCTGTTTTTATTCTGTTTAATGCTATTTTACTGTGCTTTGTAGCTATGTATCTTCTGCTGTGATGACGATGACGATGATGATGATGACGACGACGACGATGATGATGATGATGATGATTGCAAGATTTCTCTTATTATAGCTGGACAGTTTGCATAAAACTTCACTATCTATCATTGTACAAAATGTTTGTCAAACTCAGAATATGTTCCCATATATACAAATTGCATGATTATTATTTTTTTTGAAAGAAACAAAATTAACTTGGTGGTTTTCAGCATCTTGGATTTATTTATATATCCCCTCAAATCTCTCTCTTTCTCCTCCCCATTTCTTTAAATTTGGCTGTGGAAGATACTTAATGTACCAAAAACAATTTGTACAAGCATTATTTTACCAATTGAAAGTGTGTACGCCTTGCTGGGGTCTTCTTTATCTAACTGTTGCTAATACATTTTCATGCTGAGCTCTTATGGCTTCATTTTACAGTTGAGGAGATCACCCACTCCATGCTGTGTTAGAAATGGGACCCTCGTCACTCAAGTCTACAGAGTGTGCTTAACATGTGAACAACAAGCAACAAAAAGTTACTGCTTTGAAACCTCTTTTGATCCCTTTATATTCTTTGTCAAAAACTTAGTCTCAGTTTCATGGGTCTCTTCATAATATGGCTATAGCTTTGCTAACTGTTATTCTTTCCTTCTTTCCATAACATTTTTAAATTTAATATGCTAATCTTAATTTTAAATGTCTGTCTGTCTGTCTGTCTGTCTGTCTGTCTGTCTGTCTGTCTGTCTGTCTGTCTGTCTGTCTGTCTGTCTGTCTGTCTATCTATCTATCTATCTATCTATCTATCTATCTATCTATCTATCTATCTATCTATCCCTTTAGGTCATTTACATGAATTCCTATTATTTAACACACAACTAAAACATTCACAGAAATAATGTGAAAAGTCACATTTTCAAAATAAAATTAGTTTTAAAAGATCAAGTGAGAATGTACTTGCTTGCTCACTAGCAAGATCCCCATTGACAAATTAATACTGTATCTCTGTATCCAAACCACTGTTATAAAATATGAAAAATATGAGAAAACACCAGAAGTGGGCAAAGATTCTTGATCATGGTTTAATAAAGTTCTGACCCACAGATTAGCAAGTATATAGATCTATTATTTCCTACCCTTTGCATTTAAGGTATTAGGAAACAAATTTTCAAAATCAGTGAAATCAGAGCATTTGGATTTTAGTAGACTTCAAGGAAGTGCTACTGAACAAAGTTGGATTTATTTCTCTTGAGTAAACTTACATAGGAACTGAACATTGATTATATTTGCTTCAAAAGTTAAATATTTATGCTTTAACTGTTTCTGAATCTAAATTCTCTAAATCAATGGTCCAGTTTTAGTTTAATTGATTTACACCTGCAAATTTTTATATCCACAGTATTTCTATTACTTTGATTTCTTGCAGTGTTGTCTGTGACAAGATCAGGCGAGTCTGCAACTTGCAGTTAGTAGAACCAGCTGGAGCAATAATTGCTTTGAAATTATGTTCTGAACAGCTGAAACGGAAGGCTCAGCATCAGAGACTCTTGTTTTCCACCCTGTCAGTTTTTTGCCCGGCTATGGATTTGTTGTCCTCAGCTCCTGATGATTTCACTGACAGTCCTGTCAGAAAATGAATTTTTTACTCCCCACTTGATTGAGTCCATTCATAGGGTGTAACACTGTTGAAATATGTCACTCTCAAGTTCACTCATTCAAAGGGATATTTTCCTTGGCATTTTATATATCGGTTTTTCCTGTCTAGTCAGTAATAATCTACCTATCTCTATATATTATTTGTTGATAATGCTTTTCCATAAGGTTTCATGGAAGGTAAGGAAAACAAAAACAAAAAATCTTTCAGTTTTTAATCTGACCCATTAATTAATTTCAAATTTCTCTTCTATTCTAATATTGACATCCAGGATTTTACAGATTACAATTATGAATATCAGTCTGTATTTAAGACTCACATTTCCCCCCTGATATTTAAAAACAAAAATTCCTAAGCTGCACACAAACTGACCAACAAGCAACAACCGAAATTTCATGTCCAAACAGGAATTTGAATATGGACCTCTCAATCCTACTCCTTCTAGCCTCCAACTTGCTGATTCTCTCCTTACACTAGCATTCAACCACTAAACTATCATAGTGGTTTCCAACATCTTATTTTCAGGAAACTTACTCCATATAAATCAAGAAAGTCCTTGCATTATTCTTTCCCTGGAACATCCTGGTATCTTTTTATTTCCTCATGGCAGGGAATCTTTTAAGAGGTTTGGTCTTGTCTCTGAGGGAACTTAAATAAATTTGAGGTTAACAATTTAGTGGTTTTTTAAAAATCTGATAGCATTTGGTCAATGATATATAATCATAACTAGTACTGGTAGCACATGAATTCACGAGGCAGCTTTTCAGATTTTATGTTTAAAGTCTGCCAAGAAATCACACTACAACAGACTATGTAAGTCTCAATAATTCATTCTTTAAAATATGGATGAATGTTTAACTTGTTAAATACAAATTTAAAACAAACTTCTGAAATTTTTAAATTTCTGTTGATTGAAAGTCCAAAGATGCACAATGACAATCTTACTCAATTCATACTTTTAAAAAAATGAACATGAATAGTAATTTTTAAAAATTTCAATGTTTTAAATTTGAATTCAGAATTGCTATGTAATTGATTGAATGATCGATGACAGAGTTATTGCCTTAACAACATGACTCTGTATTAAGCAAAATAGCTTTATGAGGACTTACTGTATGTGATGTAGGAATCTGAATCCGGAAGGGGGGAGTAGAACAAGAGAAACCATGAGTAACTGCTCCTTTGAGGATGGAATGACTGATGTAAAAGCTTTTAGGTTCACTTTATGGCATTGTTAAAACCACAAATGAATATTTGGACTTGAATAAAACTTCTCCATTTGAATTGCTGATTAATCAAGAAATTTCAACATAGTTCATAATTTACCTAGCAAGGTACAAATCTGGTATTGTTAACTTAGATAGAAAAAAAAAATCTCTGCTGCTGTGGGATTTCAATGTATGTTCAGATATTTAGGCATATATATCACCAAATGTATGTCTTTTTCTGCTATGCCACCATATGTCACATCTTTCTGTCATTGGCTGCTGTCACATGTGCTTTATTTTATAGTTTGTATAGATCAAACTGGAGCCACCACAGGGAGGCAGTGAATGCAAACTTTTAAATTGATTGGTTCCTTTTTTTAAAAAAAGTAGCTATATATATATCTAATTGGAACTAAATCCCACTGAATTCAGTGACTTTATTCCAAATGAAGAAGTTTAGGAGTACAATCTAAATAATTAAAATAAAAACATTTCATGCACATGTGTTAGAAATGCCACTTCTTAATTATTTTTGGAAACAAAAAGGTAACAGCAACAAAGCATGAACAAAGATGGCAGAATCTGACTATGTGCAATCTATTAAGGCTGTACAGCCACAGAATATATAAATTAACTTGCAAACAACCTCACCTAAATTATGAAAAATTGCAGGCAATTACATTGAAATCAAGGCTTGTTGTATATTCAAGAAGCACAAATATGCTAGATTTAGCTTCCAAACTGAAATTTAAATTTCAGTACTGTCATTAATGAGAATGCAAGTGTCATTCTACTGCATTGCATAGATTGAAATCAATAACCATTATATACATGACATAAGTATTAAATGCTGCTATTGTAATTCCAGTTTTTTTAAAAAAATTACTTGCATAATGTACTTTTACTAGGATTGTCTTTTATACCCTGATGTCTTCCAGATGTAACTAGATTACAGTTTACATGTCTTCCGGCCAGCATAGCCTATAAAAGTTATCATGCAATGTATCTGGAGGAAAAGTTAGAGGATATTGTTTATCGGTATTGCTAATGAATGCTAATTTTTAAATTATTATTCATTTGATATCTAAATTTGATTTTATTATTTTACTACCAGATTTAGATTTTGAAAATGATAATGTGATGACAGAGCCAGATCTTGAGTGGCAAAGCTTGTCAGCTACTTGGACAGAAGAAGAAGCTAAGTAAGTAGCATAAATATTTTCTCCTTTGGAGTACACTGAAAGTAAATTAGTAGCCTGTTATATAACAACATTCAATAATTTGCTATTAGATATGCTTATTAACTGCATTGAACTTGATATACTGAAATAATAATTATACACACAGAGGGAGCCAAAAGCTATAAATAACTTTGGTCTAACCACTTCTTCCAAAATATTTTAAAAATACCTTAACAAGAATAATCATAATACAACTAGCACACAATATCTTGGTCCAAAGCAGGAATACAAAAATATATTTAAGAGAAATATATTTTCTTTAAAAATGATTAAATGGAAATCAGTTCCATTTCTCATACATTTTTTTAAAATCGGAGACATTAATTAATATATTTATGACCTAATTTACATGAGGATAATTTATTCTCACAATCATTTCAAATGATATACACAGTAGGCTGGACTAAGAGGTGGTAATTCATCTGAATTCAAACAGTAAACTGCCTGGCTGAATAGGGATTTCAACCTGAATCTCCTTGATTCCATTGAATTACCTCCACTAGACTCAAAAACAGATAGCACATTATATAACCTTTAACAAAGCTTGATAGGAAAAGCTAGTAAATAGGTATATGTGGTTTACCCTAAATATAGGAATTAAAAATAAAATAGCTACATATATTGATTTAAGGTTGTCATATATTCTGCAAACATTCCAAAACCTATTTCAAAACAAAGGCCTGTTAAATTTTAGTGGCATTAAATAAGTTAATATGATAACAGCCTGGCTCTATTTTATCTTTATTTTTCCTGCTTTCTTGTTCAACATTTGTCATTTTGGTTCTTTTTGATCAATATTCGCCTGCACTGAAATTAAAATATTTTCTGACAATATTTAAAAAAGCACAAATCTCTCTTCTTTAAGACAGTGTCACTTTGGTTAGAATTCTTTTTCTATGAACATGCTTAATGTGTGATAGATTCTGTTTTGTCATGTATGTATCGTGCCTTCCTCATTATACTCTTGAAACAGTAAAATTTGGGTTGTTTCGTTAAAAGGCAACACCTTTCAGAGAATGCCCAAAGAATGCTTTGGGTAAGAGAAAGATGGAGACAGAATGAGAGAGATGGCAGAAATGCAGAGAAATATATCAACACAAAGCAATAGGAGAGGTGTTGATTATATTGAATCGTAAAAGGAGGCAAAACACTTCTAACAAATCATTGCATTTTACCTTCACTTTTCTTATGGAAAAAGACTCTGCTGCCAAAGGCTTCATATAATGCTTTGCTACAGTCTTAATTAGAAAAATTGAAATGGTTGCAAATCATTCTACTTTAGCAGCTAACCAAGGGAACTTTATAGTGAAGCAGCACTACGAAGAAACTCTGTAGTTAAATTCTTAACTGCATAGGAACAACACCATGACAAGGGAATAAGATGATGAGAAAGAATTTCTCAAAGCCTGGCAGCATCTTGGCTAAATTTAAGTATCTAAGTTAAAAGATATTCCGTGGAAACAAAATAGTGAGATTAAATGAACTCCAAAGGCCAATTTTCCTGGTCAGAAGCCATCACCCTGCTATAATATTGTAAATTATCAATGAATGCTCTTACAATGTATGTCCTGTCTGGAAATATGTGATTGTGAATATTACTTCAATAATATTTTACATTGCAAAAGATCCACTTTTCTACATCTGTGTGATGTTATTGTATAAAAACATCTCCTCCTGGAGTTCAGTAAGAAGCTTATCAATAACTACTTCTTTGTTCTTTCTTGCTCCGTGTACGTTCAACTCACTTTTTTAATCCAGGATTTCTTGATTTCGCTGATCAATTGATATAATCATGTACAGAGATAAAGAGTGAGCTTTTCTGATTTGTTAAACTCTATGATATAAAATCTGCTAAGTCCATAAGAATTAATCCGTCATGGATGATATTAGTATCCAGCACATTGATGTGTGTGTGTGTGTGTGTGTGTGTGTGTATTCATGAGCCCAAAGTGGAGAGCAGTTTGCCCTATATACAAACTAAGTAGTCACTTATATAGTGCCACATTTTCTAAAAAAAAAATGGTTTTTTGTGGTTTTCAAACTTGTCAATTTTAAGATGTGTGGAGTTCATCACCCAGAATTCCTCAGCTAGTACATGTTTCCTACAGTATATACAGTTCCTGATGTATCTGGGACCAGTTACAAAATGTAGAATGCACTGCAAACTGTCAAGCAAATAAGGTTATATCATTATGGCCTTGATGATTTGGGCATGAGTACTGATGATGTCTACAATAAGAGGCAGTTTGGTATAGTGATTAAGATGCCGATCTAAAAACCAGGATACTGTGAATTCTGGTCCCATCTTAGGCATGAAAGCTGGTTGGGTGATCTTTGGCCATTCTCAGTCCAACCCACGTCACAGGGTTGTTGTGGGAAAAATAGAAGGAAAAAGTATTAAGTATATTGGTTGCCTTGAGTTATTTATAAAAAAACTATAAAGGTGGGATAAAAATCTAACAGATAAATAAACAATAAATAATAGGCTTCTCATAGCAAGAAAATGCTACTGTATATATTAAAATAAGGTAGCTTAATGTTGCGATTCAAATATTAGAGTAATGCTAGAGAGAACAGAGATTCAGGCTCACTTTTAGCCTGGGAACTGACAGCCCTCCAAGGCAGACCAGGTTAGGAAACCAAAGTCATGAATGCTAATACTACCTTTATTATAGGGTTAGAGTAGCAGAATCTTGCAGAACCGAATGTGCTTCTCTTCTATCTCTCTTTATCTTCATGAGAACTGGGGAAGATCTTGTCTGAGACTCTCCCTCATTACAGTGCCTCTGCTGGGCTCAGATTTCTTTTATTGGACTATTAATAGTGACTTTTCCTCCTGTTCCTCAAATTTATTCCTTCAGTCTATTTCAGGGAGAACTTTGGGCCAGTCACATATGCAGCCAGTCCGACGTACCTCAGATGGATTCAAAATGATAAAATCCACATCTTTTTTTTTGCTTTTGAAGGAAAGTGAAATATAAATTAGTAAATCAGATTACACTTCTACATGGAGAATGGGACTTTAGGAAGAACAATGAATTCCTGAATAAGCACTCTTTCAAGGCAACAGCTTCCCATCACTGACAAGATAAGAGGGCTCTCCTGCTTTCATTGCTGCTGCTGCTGCTGGTGGCAACTTTCTTTCTTCCTGGAAGGAATCCAAAAATCAAGTTATTGGAATGTGTGATACATGACCAGCAGGGGCTAAGATCACATACACCTGCATCTAATGCACACTGACTTACTTATTATCTTATTTTTTCAAAACAATTACTTTATCTGAATACTCACAAGACATGTAATGATGAACCAGTAACAACTGAACTAAAAACAAAGCACTACTCAGCATGTTACAGTTCTCAACAGATGATTTTGAAAATGTGCATTTGATGAAACGAGTTTGTAATAAAGAAGGGGTTCCCTCCCCTCAAATACTTCTGGAGGAGGGGCAACTCAAAACTGTGGAGGAAGAGTCTGGAAAGTGAAGGAGAACCAAATCTGGTGTTGAATGGAATGGAATGCACTGGAATAGAATAGAATAGAATAGAATAGAATAGAATAGAATAGAATAGAATAGAATAGAATAGAATAGAATAGAATAGAAACTTTATTGTCACTTTATTTTTTAAAAAATATGTTTTATTAATTTTTTTAACATAATCACCTTAATATTTGGTAAACAGTGTGTTGACTGGGTTTACATTTAAGAAACATTCACTAACAGTTGATTTCTATAATCTATAATCCATATAACTTTACTTGATTTCCTCTTTTTCCCATAGTGTTCTCTTTTACCAACCTTAAGTTAATACAATTCTTATTATTTTAGTGAATGACGATTGAGTATAAAAGTTTTCTAAGATTTCTACAGATAATAATCACATCAATATAATATTCCTTTTCTATCTAGTCATTCTGGTTGTCTCATCATAGATCCTGTTTACAGTTCTTGTTTACATTTGTTTTTCCCACAATGTTCAAAACATTCTTACTGATTAAGATTTTCTCAAAGTTAATTACATTTAAATATTTAAGTCTATTTTTTCTCATGTAAGCCAACCCAATACTTTTACCTTTCTTAAGAAATAAATAAGACTAAAAAAAGAAAAAAGAATAAGAATAAAAAAATAAAATAAAAAGGTAGTATGCTACTTAAAATCCCTATTTCCTATAAGCTAATACATATTTATTTCCAAAAAGTTTTTATTCTTTTTACCATAATTAAAAATATATTTAATATTTAAATATTCCATTTAATAAATCTAGTCCTCTAGTTTTTTAACTCTTATTCAAAACATTTTTTAATCCATTGTAATTTTCTTAAAGTCAATCACCTTTAAATATTTAAAACATTTCCTTTATATAAGCTATTCCAACTCTTTTATATTACTCATATCAAGAAATAAAATAAAAAGAAATTTTATCCAAATTTAGGTTCTATAGTCATTTCATTTCATTTCAATACGTTCTGGTCCTCCATAAAAGGTTTAATTCACTGCTTCCATTAGTAAATCCCCCTTCTTCACTTTTGGAGGTTTTTTGCTTCTTGGGATTTTTTTTTCTTCAGGAAAGTTGATAAGTAGGATAGAAAAAATCGATGTTCTTACCCAGATTCAAATGCGCTGTTTACAATCAGCTTAAAATAGTGCTTTTGACTTTGGTTGCTTGCAGCTTGAGCTAGACTCTGAAATTAGGCTAGCCTTTCTTCTGTTGGGCGGCTTCTGGCCCATTTAGGGTCCCCTAACAGGAAGAAACATAGCTGAAGGGCACGAAGTCCCGAAGCCCTCGACTGCTGCGCTGCTGCGCAGGACCGGAAGTCCTATTGTCACTTTAATTGTACACTAATCATCATACATTAAAATGAAATGTTGTTGCATTCAGCTCTAAAAAAAATACTATTATGCATATACCCACATACCCTCATATATATGACACAGACAAACATCACAGTCTAGTTCAAATGTATACATATACATAGTGGGGAAAAAAGAATCCTGTGAAAGTACTTTTATCATTGAGCACAAGCAATATATGGACCACGATATATGGACCAATATATGGATCAATGTTTAGGGAGGTGAATGTGTCCAAATGATTGGTTCTTACCAAAATCTTTTTGCTTTTTTGATTTTAGTCTTTATGTAAAGCTGTGTGTTTAAATTCAGATGTGTGTATTGCGGGACAGCTTTTTTCATGCCTAAATTTAGATGAATATTTGAGGAAGGATTTTTTTCCCCCAGCACAATCACAAAGGCTATGTGGGGATCGATGCCCATGCAGAGGGGAACTGGCACTTGTGTGATTCTACAAATCACTGTGTCCACCAACTGTTTCATATGGAAAGAAGAAAATTTCTAGTAATGCATGACCCTGAGACTAGAGGAATTGTTGCTATTTACATCAGTAGTCAGCAACCTGCTGCTTGTTTGCAGTGCTGCTGCATGGATATAGATAACCTCTTTGAAACATTAGCTGAGACAAAGCAAGTAATTCTTTGTTGACACATTGTCAGATTCTAATTTGTTCTCAAACTGTGAGGTAAATCCTCCATCTCTGGTGGAAAAAAAATGGGACTGCTCTATCTGGCATCAAGCTTGCTGCCCTTTTACTTTTTAGTCTGAACTGGAAATGAAGCCAAAAAGTAGCTTCTTGCCCAGTGACAGATAAAACAGTCTAACAAAAATCATCTGGTGAATTTAACCCAGTTACACAACATAAGAACAGAGAGTGCAACAACATGAAAGGGCTTGACCAGACTCTTTAATAGAGTCAGCAGTCAGGGTTAAAAGAGGTCGGAACCAACTGGCTGCTGAGCTACATAAACTTGGCATTAGTTTCAAACTGTGCATTGCCAAAAAATAAATAAAAAAAAGACTTAAAAACATAATCAAATGGATTATCCTTCCAGAAACCCTGGATGCTGATAAGAAAATAGCAAACACTGGACAGCATCCTCAGCTTCCCTGTATGGTCTCTAGGTTACATCAAGGAACCAGTGGTGTTAAAAAAATACAGGAAAATGTGGCATGTTAGAAATTTTCCCACACTGCTGAGATTGACCTGATTACATTTCACGAGGTGTAGGAACCCATTCTTCTTTTTGACTGCAGCTCAGATAGAAGACTGGCAGTTGGACTCCATCACATGGATTAATGGGTTAAAACCTGACATCTTTTTAGTATTTGGGACTTTATTTTCTTTTATCAGCTTGACTTTCATGCTCAGAGTGTTCTTGCCACAATATTCTTTCAAAAGTACACTTGTCAGTGTCCATTTGCTACTAGCTACCTTGATGGTGACATCAGCGATGCCTGTGGTTTACCTTTTGACCTTAGAGAGGCAGCAGATGGGCCCAGTAATAAATCCCGATTATTAGTGAAGAAGCCAATCGCTTGGAAAGACAGAAATAAAAGTCAGGCAGTTTTACACTGCAATTCTTGTTATCTCCTTTGATATGGAGTTGTGGGGCATGTCAGGGTGCAGGGGGTGGGGGGTAGGGAGAGATGATGAGCAACTTCTCCCTGTCTGTGAATTTCAGCCTGTAGGTTTCTTTTCTCTTTATTTATTTATTTGCCCGCATGTCTATTTATGGGAGTGGAAGTGATCACAAATAAACCAGTTTTCTTGAAGCATTTTTTTTTAAATCCTATTTTAAAATGGCAATTTCACAAAGAAAACCTAAGATATCTAAGCCTGGAAAAGCAGAGTGGAGCACAGTAACCAATGGATTGTATGACAGGTTCTTATTTAGTGATCCACAGTCATTTGGAAATGCAAAGGATCTGCAAGTTCTAGTAATAAGAGTTAAAGAGTGGGGCTAAGATTAAATTAAGGAAGATCAAACTAAAGGAAATAGGAATAGCAACCATCCTTAGAAGCAACAATGATGATATTTGAAATAGTAGATAGCTTCTGCCTTTTAGAATCAATTATCAATATTAAAGATTCCACATTAAGATATATGCCACAGACCAGGACATGGTGAAGCAGCAGTGCAAGCCTTGGATAAGATATTCAGATGCCAGGATGTGCTTACATTTACAAACATCAGAAATGCACAGGCAATGGTTTTCCTTGTGATACTCCACGGAAGCAAAAGGAAGCAGGAAAGAAACAGTACTGTAATGATACTTTTGCTGGAGAAGACACTTGAGAAATCAAGGGGAAAAATGGATCATCAAATAAATCAACTGAGACCTTTCATCTGAGATATAAATAATCATACTTTGGACACATTATGTAAAGACTAGCTCACTGAAGAAATCTGCAGTTCTGGGAAAAATGAATGAAAGAGAAGAAAACAATGACCAAACAACAAGATGGATAGACTTAAGTGATGTGTGCACTGTTGAAGGTATGCACGAGTCCATATATATGCAGGTCTTGGCATATTCGGATCTTTTCCCGTGTAAGATTGAGAGTATCTTGGCGACGTTTCGACGAAGTCCCACTCGTCATCTTCAGGCTGGGGTCTTTGACTTCGTGCTTGTGCAAGCAAAGTGTCTCTCTATAAATATTGGTGGGGGGGTGTGGAGTGCTGGCTTAGTTGCTGTAGGTGGATTGGTTGGCTGTGTGGGAGCTATTGTTTGCGGATTGTTCAGCTGTTTCGTAACATCCTGAGTAGTTGAGGTGCTGGCTGTGTGCCCATTAGTCTTTTGTGTTATAACGACCTGGGTAATGGGTTGTGTGATTACATCCTGAGATCTAATGTAGTGATATCCTGAGTTTTGTGTTGCAACATCCTGGGTGGTTGGCTGTGTTGTAACATCCTGAGCTTTAGCGTTGTAACCCCCTGAGTTCTGTGATGTGGTGTCCAGAGCAGAAGGCTGTGATGTTGCATACCAGGCTTCGGTTTGGCTCCGAGTTTGCAGTCTAGCTCTGTGTTCATAGCGTGTGTCCATTTGCTTGTGTGGGGGTCGAAGGGAGGTGCAGAAGCTGGTGATGTCATCGTGGTTTGGCTTCTGGATGGTGGTTGCATTTCGTCTGAGGGATGGGTTTGGGATTGGGTTTGGGTCTGGTGAGGGTGAATGCATGTACCTATTTTCTAATGATGGTTATGGACAAATATTGCATTGTCCTCTTTACAAACAGTATGTACCAAACCACAGAGATGAGCTTTCAGAAAAAAAAGCAAAAGTTTTTTATTATTATTTATTTATTTGTTCAGCTCAAGGCAATTTACATAGCTAATGCTTCTAATTACCAAAACATGAGTTAAGCCCAGAAAAGGAGGAAAATACTAGAAATAAACTTAATCTGACTCCACCTTAACTGCTTTTTGTATTAGAGGAAGAGAAGGAAAAACACTATCTGTCTTTCAAGTTTTGGTTACTAAAGCCAATATCAATACATTAGAGTGCCAGTACTTCATGGGAAGTCCATTTTCCTGAGCTAGCCTATATTGGAGGGCTGATCCTGGACTACTGTACCTGTTTCATTTTATCCACATTTTTTATGTTCTCCAAATCACACCTAAGGCAATTTAAAGATAAATCCCATTAGTATTGTCTAGGGAATTCAGTCTTTGATAAATTCCAGTACAAAATGGACATATCCACACTTCCTGGAGCATGTATTGGAGTATGTTTTAAAATGCACGCTTATGCTGAAATTATTATTTTGAAATATTAAAAGGTAACATGCAACTGATGGGAGATAAGTAGTTAGGTTACATACTTCTCTCATGAGTCATTGCATTGTATACTAGCCAGGGTAACCCAAACACTGACTTGGAAAATGAATGATATATTCATTCTGTGCATGAGAAGTTCATGCTCTGCATAAATTATCCAGGTGTTTTAGTTAAACAGGTAGTTTTGTCCCCTTTGGAGAAGCTGAAAAGGAAATAAGGCAGGGAATAATGTGCTAATTATCAGTGGCTGAGCAGGCCTCCGGAAAGGATGTATTCCATAATCTCTGGAAAAATTCTGACATGTTATAAAGTCTCTGAATTAGCTTAAATCAGTAAACAACTAATAGGTGCCAGCACAACTGCATAATAGTGTGATGCATCCTAAGTGGCTTATTTGTCTAATGCCAAAATAAGTTTTAACACACAAATAACAGATCTAATTTTATTCTGTGTGGTACTTACAGACACAGAGGTCAAAAGCAGCCAAGTGTCTAACGAACAAAGCCATTCCTTCTCCAAATAATAGTGTTGTCATGTTTAGAATTAACCTGGGAAGAAAATGATTGTGAACATTAAAATAAAGTACTCGTATTTTTCAAATAAGCTTTACCAGCCTGCTCAAATTTGGATTGTAAATTGTAAATGTCTAACAATACAGTCTGGCTTTCAAGGTAGGCCTTAATGAAAGGTACTGACTTGCATAGTGTACTGTAAGCATACTTGAGGTAAAACAAGGAGATACCTGACCGAAACAGGTCCATATAGTCCCTACCATTAGCCAGGAATGTGACTGAATGGGGCAACCCTTTTCTGTCTTACTAAAACATCACTTCAAAAGCTTCAATACATGGTAAACAGCATGAATAAACACGTGAAATTAAATAAAGAACACTAAATATATCTCTGTGACACTAAGACAAAAGTAGAGGGCTAGAAGAGCTGAGTGAGGGTTGTTTCTTCTTGTGGTTTAATTATGAAAGTGCTAAAATCTATGGTATAAAGCATAAATCATATCACTTAGAATTGTTGTGGGTGCAAGTGAAGATTCAGAGATTGAAGGTAGCTGAAAACTATTTTTTCCCCAAAGATTCAAAATTAGCTATTGAAATACACCATGGAATTGGAGTAAATAAATAAATTATATGGTAAAGTGAACATATATATTCACTGCAGAAGTCTAACCAAATTCAACAGAAATGGCTTTCATATGTACAAATATTATCGAAGAGGACATGTTGAGAAACTTAGAATATGCTTTTAGAAGAACAAGAGAAACTATTTAAAAAAATAAAAATAGATACAAATCAACAGAATACATAAAAGGTAACTAGACAATATCGAGACTCAGAAATGAATGAGGATAGGGACTGGTGAGCATATGTCAAAGTAAAGTTGAAGCTTAAAGCTATTCATATGTACACATCGCAAATAAATTATTGTAACTCTAAATGCATGATGGGTTTAACTGATTATGAAGAGTTGGTTTCTACTTTTTCTGTCTGCAATCATTCTATTTTTCCCAAGATCCACTCTTGACATTACTAAAATTGTCTGTTTTACATTCAGTACCTCTTATTATCCTTACAACCTTCACTAATTTCCTCAATATGTAAAATAAATATTTGATTTGCAGCAGCTTTTTGAATGCATGAAAGTAGATGTATTTAGTGTACATTAGTTGCTTAAGAAAAAGGTATGATAAAGTGAATAAATGTGAGTTATGGAATATTTTACTGGTAGTCTCTGACTTATAACCATATTGAGTCTAACCAGTATTTGAAGTCTCCAGGTCATGGGTCTAAAAAAGAGGAATATTTTGGTTGTGATACCTTTGCAGGCAACACCATACATGAATGTTTTTTGATATCTGTAAGTACACTAGTCAATTGTATGTGTGTTTAAATTTCAAATATGGTCATCAAAGAGTTTTCAAAACTTGTAGAATCAGAGAGCAAATCCATATACCATAAACAATATATACAGAGAAAAAGAAAAGGCAATAATCTTAGTTTTATTTGCCAAGAAACTTAATATTTAGTTAAACCACTCTAGAGAAAGAAAAGCTTCATTTAGAAGACTTTGATAAATATTAATATATGTAGTTATGTTGTGATTCATTTGTACTCTGGAATCTAAGAGTTCAGTACATCTGTAAGGACTTATAGTACTTAAGAGATGATTGTAGAAGACATATGGTTTAATCATGATGTATTTAAGCCTTTTTTATCTTCTTACAAATTTAATTTTTTCTTTTTCTAATTTAAGAAATAGTGCATCATTGATTGCAGCAATGGACCATTATTAATACAACAAATATAATTTATAGTGCAAATATAAACAGAAAAAATCAGAATAGCACACATATAGTATACCTATTAAAATCTAACCATAATAGTTTAATAATGCAAGTGTTAATCCCTGGATCCTTTATTATTGTTGAATATCTTATCTATGTGTGGATTTTCTATAGAAACTCATTTTATAGCAGAGTAAATCCTCAGCATAAGATAATGAAAATTGCAGAAGGGCCCCACAATTTATACTACAGCATTAATATGTTGATGTGGCTAAATCTATCTTCTCACAGCAATTTATTTCACTAAAACTATGTTGCTAATTTATTTCATTGAAATGAGCAGAACTATTGTTTAATTTTTGAAATGCCTTTTTTTTAGTTTTGTGAAATCTGATAGAAAAATCTCTATTCAGTTCTGAATTTTTTTCACCACTTCCTCCTGTTGGCCAGCTTACTGTCCAGATCTGCAAAATTACTATAACTCTTACTATTGCAAAGTCATATTCCAAAATAAGCTCTCTATAGTTTCCTGAATTTCTACCTGATTGTCTTATTGTTGTAGAACTCATATATAGTATCAGTGAATTTTGTGCAAACGCTCTTCCATTGATGTGAAGAATTCTAAACATAAAAGGACTTGCTGTGTTCATTGGAAAACATGTTTGCTGAATATGAATTTCATCAATTTCATCAAATTCAAATTATGTCCATTGAGGCAAAGGGAGAGACAGAGGGAGGTCAAAAGAGAAAAGAAGTAAAATTTAGGTAATATGTGGTGTGTGTGTGTATATAAACAATGTGACTATTGCAGACAAAACAGCAGGCGCATAATAACTTGATAGTCCCAGGACTCTCCAGAAATGGTGCACTGAATGTGGGATGCTTTTTTCTCGCTTCTGACAAACAGCTGATTTTGCTGCCAAAGCTGGTTCTTTGACAGTATGCTCCCCAGATTTAAACAGGAGTAATCTCAAATACCCCATGATGATCCTTAAATAACTGGGTACTTGCCTGGGAAGAGAGTCCAGACAATTGCGATTCTCAATAAGAGTAGCTGGAATGGTCGAGTCTTCATTTTTTCCTGTCACTGTTTGTATGCTTAGGTATGCCTCTGTTTTAACATTAGGTTTTGAACTTTTTTTTTACCTGATAATTCATCCTAGAATGAATCTAAGAGTGATAGTGAATGGTCAGAAATCCTTAAAGTTGTCATACACATTTATTTCATCACTAAGGGGAATAGTCAATGTCTTATTGTTATTCACTATCTCATTTGGAGGAGGGGTTGTCAGAAAATGCTGTAGCAGGTGACTGAGCTTGCTATTGTAGAAAAGGGAAGCTTGAGGCCTGTTCAATAAAATAATATTAAACTCAGATGATAGTGTTACATTTTAAATCCCATCATTCCCACAATATCATTTTTTTGGAGTTAATTCTTATGAATTCTTGATCAACTCATTTTGCCATGAAATACCAATGTGTCTTTAATGGAACATGCATAATGCATTTTACCTTCCCCTTAATTTCTGGTGGGCTAAAGATGCAACATGTCACTGTAAGACTAGAAAATGAGATGTGGGCTACATCATGGAACCCTTCTCTAAATTTACTTTTTTGTGGTCTGCCCACAGGCATATTTATTATTATTATTATGAACCTGGATCTATTTGTTGACAGATTTACAGGAAGTAAATCTGCTTTCTGTTATTAATGTGGAGATGAGAAGCATTATGCATTATAATACAAAATTACCTCTAGAATAATGGAGCTTCATGCATTAGCAATGGCTAATTAAGTCCTGAAGCCCCTTTCAAAGACTTCAAAGTAGCCTTTGACAAAAATAAGTGATGTAGTTTTCTGGTAGCTTTATACCCAGCTTTGTATAATAAGTACACACTACAGGCCATGTTTGCCACCTTGAGTTATTTTTTAAAAAATAGAAAAGGTGGGAAATAAATAAGTAAAATGAAATAAATTTAACAATGTTATAATATCCAGAGTGGAATATCTCTAGATACTCATAGGTGTAAAGCCACATTACTAATTTATACTATTATTGCATCTATCTTGGCAATTACCCAGATTATTCTTCCTTCTTTCACAGTAATGTCTCTGCATATTCAAAGGCAGAAAGTGTTTGACTATTGAACTGATCTCATGCTCCAAGGTAGTCAAGTTGATCCAAATAGATATATGGTTGAGACAAAACAAACTTGACATTTTGATTTAAAGAGAACTCTCTATGATGTGCTGATAGCTTTATCTAAATCATGTTTTATCATGCTTACATTTTCTTAAGTGGTTTCAGTATTGACCAACTGCATTGAAACACGTTTTATTGGAATCTTGCATTTTAATTAGATTGCATGCTGGTACCAATGAGTTATGCCTTACATTAATAACAAATGATGTCATGGTCATAGGACAACCTTTTTTGCCCTTTAATCTGCAAAGAAATAGCCATTTTATGTACATTCCACCAGCCACCAAATGCTGTTTACTTTCTGTGACTGCTGAATGTTTATGTATGTCCACCTCATCAATTAGGAGCAAATAGCTCAGAAAGGATGTGTTCTTAGCATCTGAGTAAATAATGGAGATTGATAAATGAAATTTACTAAATCAAGATGAAATACATTTCTAAGGCTGCATTAGCTCTGCTTTCAGTCAGAGAGAGAAAATAAAATTGATTACCTGATCACAATTCAAGGTCAAAGGTCTTTAACAGAGGTGGCTGACACTTAGGTTAATGACAAATCTCAAAAATGACAGGATGAGAGAAATTTTCATCTAGAAATCATGGAGGCCTTTCACATCTATGCATGTCTGTCTGTAAAATCACCTATTGTCCTTGGTTCAAATCTACTCCAAGAAACTATACATGGATATATATTCTTGCATATAAAAAAACTACTTCCACTTTCATAGCAGCCATGCTAGAAAGGGCTCTGTGAGTTACATGTACATTTTTGAAGAAAAGAAAATGCATCACTGTTCTGTCTACTTGCAGTTGATCTTCCTGATCAAAATTTACAGTTTACCCTGGCAACCAGAAAGGGATAATAGAAGAAACCTGGATATTGCTATTGTAATGGATGCTATGGGCTCAAAGTAATTTTTCAAGAGCTAGGGCTGATTATTTCCTTTGGATAATGTTTTATCTGAAGATGTTCAGACCACCTTCTCACTTATATCCCTGCCATTATAATTAGCATGCCAGAGGCCAGACACTTTTCCATTTTTTCCCCTTTTCTGCAGAGACAAATTGCTGAAAGTTTCAGCTGCCAAATGAGAAATGTGGACAGCCATAGGCATCTGTTACAAAGCAAGATGATGAAAAAAATGATGGCACGTGCACTGCAGTGTCATACCACAAAGTCTTGCCTTTTGTATTTGTACCTCAATATTGGTCACAACTACATAAATAACAGGGTTTGTATCCTGACACTTTTTTCCACCTGTCTCTTCCCAGTGCTTTTTCTTAGCAGCAAGGATCATATGAGACCCAAAATAATAAGATATTTGAAAACTCATTTATTTCATTAGCTGCTATATAGTGAAACCTCTACTGTGATCTGTTCTCCAATGCCTCAAAACTATTTTCACCTGTGTAAAGAAAGTTTTTTGTGAATTTCTACCAGTGTGGCCTTTGAGCCTACCTTATTGTTAGCAGCAGCCCTGCCACAGCTATTCTACTGAAACCTTCACCACTTACAACCCTTCTTAATGTAAAATTTTAATAACAGCAACACTATCAAATATAATGTGGTTCTTTTTAGAATTTATGATAAGTTACTGGACAGACAATTAAACCATTTAAAGCAAAACATTCATATACTCCTTGTTCACTTCATCAGTAAATGCCAGAGTTCTTCATAAGATTGGTTTTTACTTTGATAGCAAATCTTTTTTCATCAAATGGAAGGAGAATTGGTTGAAAGAAAGGGGAGAAACTTGATTGCACAACTATGATGATGGTGATAAGAGATTCTAACACTCTGGTCATGATATTTGGGAAAAGAAGAACAGCAAATACGCAGTGAACTACTGAACAACAACTTGTTTGCTTAAGTGAAAGGAATGGAGAGAGGAGCTGAAAAACAATAGTTTCTAAAAATCCCTCATAATTTATGGATGTTTCCCAGGAGATGAACATTGAATGAAGAATAAAACTCTAGTTGAAATTATGAACTGTTCAACAGCTAGATTATTTTTAAAACCAAAGAAGCTCTCTTGCCCCCAAGGAATAGCTGCATTTTTGTTGTTGTTGTTGTTGTTATTTTACAAGCTACTTCATCCTTCACAAGCTTTAATTACAGTGCATTCCTTCAATAGTGCAAGCTTAGGGTGAAAAGGTTGATGGAAGTGGGCCTGACAACAGTTTTGTAGTGGTGATTGATCCCTTTCACTCTCTTGATGTATATAACTAAAATGCTACTTTATTTTATTTGTCTTCCTTCAGGTACATCATCTTAACAGCAGCGTTAGCAGTAGCTTCATTTTAAGTTGCAGGGTCCTGAAATGCATCTCCACCACGTGCTGTGCTATCAATCACTTCTCTGGCATAACATAGATTCATTACCAATAGAAGAGAATAGATTCATTAGGCAGGCTGAATCAAAATCGTGACTAATTCTGAATATCAGTCTGCCTTACGAGGCAAACCTCATCACCAGGTTGCCCTAATATTTATTAAATATTTTCACTGGAAAGACCCATTAAAGGGCCCTACAGACTAGGAGTGCAATTGAAACCCCCCCTAGAATGGAAATATCTTATTAATTCATTAAGTCAAACTGCTTGTATCTACACTTGTATGACTAGAATTATGGTTCATTAACTTCATTTCTTTATATGAGTTAATTAGCTCAGAGGAGGCCAGAAATTAATTACCAGCATATATAGTTTGTGCAGAATGGCATTCTATTTATTTAGTTTCTCCTATTAACTTTTAATCTCTTCAAACAATAAAAGAGGTAATTAGTATTTTATAAACAAAAAAAATTAAATGCAACAAAGGCAAATAATCGGCCAAATAAGGAAACTCCTGTGTGAAACCTGGTGGTTGTGTAGTTCAAGTAGCAGACCTTTTCACAGTTAACTATGAACAAAGGGGGGGGGGCTCTGAGAGGTAGGCAGTTGACAAAAATCTATCACTAAAGAAAGATGATTCTGGTGAGTAGAATCTTACATGGGAAAAGCTTCGAAGTTTCCAGCTGCTTGAAAATAATTGCCCATATATTCAACTACAGTAACAATTTGGAAAAATAAAATCTCTGGAAACTCAAAATATATCCATATGGAGGCATACAATTACAGAATTTAGGGTACAGTAATAATAACATGTATGGGTGTGTGTGTGTTGCATATTTGTGTACATATCTATACACACACACACTTATGCAGGCATACACATACACACATGAATGCATATACGTAATGCCATTTATGTAAGAGTGGGATTTATTCAAGGAGCACTTTCAAATTTGAAAAGTAAACAGTTTATTTTTGCTTTACTTTATCGTTTCAAGCAATGAACAAATGAAGCTTACATTATGTATTGCATATCCTATGTATTTATAATATATGATTACTTGCTGTGACCGACTGCATAGACTTGTCTTATTTGAGTTGAATGATTATTTTAAAAATACATATTGCTATGTAAAATTTTGGCCAATTCATGCTCATATTCAATGTAGGATATCAAGCCCAAACTACTTAGGACTATCTTATCTTATATGGTCTGCTCCATGTCCACAGATCATTAAGTTGCTCAGAGTTGCTTGATGGCGGAGATGGGCACAGTGGTGGGATTCAAATAGGTGAACAACCGGTTCTCTGTGTGGATGCCGCTTCCGGAAGTCCATTCTGGGCCTGGGCAACCAAAAATTAGCTACCGGTTCTGCTGAAGTGGTGCGAACCGGCTGAATCCCACCATAT
>NW_015386527.1:82202-102202 GCF_001527695.2 Protobothrops mucrosquamatus
CAGATTAATTCTGTTTTTCACCTGCTTTGAACCAAAATGGCTTTTGTCAGTATGCAGTGGGTGGTTAACAACACAACCTATGTATTGTGGTGTTTCCCATTTTATAAAAATGTATAGCTACATTTTGTATTCTCCTTATTAACTAAATTTCTAGGTAATTTGTATTCATTTTGCATATAGGTCTCACTGTAAGACTTTTTGAATGCTGTTTTTATTTTATTTAAAACACATTGCAACTAATTGTGTTGATTATTCAGTTATTATTGTTTATATCTTCAAACTAGTGCGTGAAAGTAATATTCATATCAATATAGACAAAAACATAATCCAGGCAACACTGAATACTTTCCCCCCCACAATAATGCTTTTGAACTATATAGGAGTATAATTTCTGTTCTGGATCACATTTAAAGCTTGGTACCCTTTAGCAATATTTGGAATTGTTGATGGGGAATACTGTATTTCAGCTTTAACTGACTTATCAAAAATATCTAAAGAAATGATCCTTGACTTTTTGGTGACATCCTCTGAATTCTTAGGTGACATCTATAGTTGATTATTCCAATGTTCCTTGTTTGAAGATAGCCTTTATGACAGCTAATAGACTTCCATTGATCCAAAATACTGTTCCATTTATTTATTTATTTATTTATTTATTAAATTGAAAGGCTGCCCCTCCATAAGACGATGAAAGCAAAATTATTAGACCTTATAGCCTCTATCTATGACATACTAAAGTTGTTAATTTCAACTAATTCTGCTTCAGCTTGAGGCCCCAATATTGGTTTTTAATCATACTAGTAGCCAACAGTTCTTAGTTTGAATGTATGCACTATCCAGGACTTATAGCACCCTATAGCTCATTTATTACTAAAAAATGTGACTGGGTTTGCCAGCAAATTCTGATGACAAATGACCATGAAGCACTTTCTCTGTAATGTTTTGGTTGGTTTTGGTTAAGAAAATGTTGTGGACAAAATATTCAAAATGAAATAATAGTAAGATTTTTGGATAAACTTTATATAAAAATTAATCTTTCATTATGTTTTCATCTGCTCTATGTAACGTAATAATATTTTTTAAAATCTAGTTGAAATTCAAATTAATTTTCCCTTAAAGCATTCACAAGTGTGTGTGTGCTTGCATTTTTATTGAATGCTTGCCCATTCATAATATTAATTGCAGCCCAACAGTGGCTACTACAACAGGTTCAGCATTTTAGTGGAACATTTCTACCAAGGACAACTTTTTTAGTGTAACAAAATCTGTGTCGTATAACAGCATGATTCTCCAACAACGTACTGTACATTATATTATTTCATACTGTAGAATTGTGAAAGTAAAGGAATTATACAATTGTTCAAGGCACAGTTAATACTGAAGCTGATTATATCAATAATTCAAAGTCACTATTGGAAAATTGTATTCAGGGTTCATTAATGTCTTCATTACATTAGTTGACATCATCACAATTGATTTTAATCTTTGATAAAAGAAAGTATTTTCCTTTCCTAGTCTGTCAGCCCTACACTTTATTCTGCCTTTATCTTAAAATCTCTTGATGTGGAACAGCTGCCATCCTTAACCTGATTAACATATAGGCATGGGTTCTTTATTGCCAGCAAGAGTTTTATGGCACAAATCATAGAAATTCAGAGAGCCAGGGAAGTGATCCAGCTGCCTACTCAGTAACAGTGGCTTATGGCTGAAACTGTTCTTTACTTGCAAAAGGATATCTTTTTAATCTATCTTCCATGTTACTTTGTGATTGCACCAGTACTTCCATTATTAGGTTAAATGTGCATTCACCAAAACTAGGCACGAGGTACTGTTTTTCTACAAGCAGGGAATGGAGGAGGAGGAGGAGGAGAATTTGGCATATGAGGAGTACAAAGCATCCTTTCCAGGATGCTGATTTCTATTTTATGGCCTTGGAAACCATTGTGATTCAACATCTAGACAAAAGATTGAAACAGAACCCAGGAACTTTACTCTAATCCTTAACAAAACCTGGCATTCTGAAGATAAATAGAAAAATCAGATGAATGACTGACTGAACAATTGGAAGCGCTTACTGCAAAAATGCTGCTCACATTTTCAGGTTCCCATATCAACTCTGCACCCAGAGTCAGAGGTTTTTTGAACTGAATTTCCCTGAAAGAATATCCCTTGTCATACAAGAAGCTAGTATCTTCCAGTCTCTTTTTCAAAAGTGCAGCTCAGGCATGATCAAATTTTGGCTTTTAGGCAGAGCACGACAAGAGATGGATCAAGGGACTAGAACAAGGATGACAATTTTTCCTTAGTTCACTTATCATAAGACTTTTATTTATATATACGATTTTTTAAAAAAAAGATATATTTTATTTTGAATGTTTAATTATAAATTTAAATGTTAACATGTACAAATACATAAAATAAAAAGGATCTTTCTCCCAAGACAACTTAAAATGCAATGTATTAATCACACATAAACATGAGATTGGTTCATGAAATTGAGGTTTAAAATTTAAAAATGAATTACTTTCTTCACCTATGACTCTGGAGATGCATTAAGATGAATTCCTATTTTTCTGTCAGGTGACTTATTTTTACCAGCTACATGGGAGTCAAATGTTTTACTGTATTCTGGGAATAGTTAGAAGATGAATGTAACCAGTGCAACTGAATGAGAACCTTGCTTCATTTTAGAGGCCTTGGCCTTAGACTTTATAATACCTTGGTAAGGCCACACTTGGAATACTGCATCCAGTTTTGGTCACCACAATGTAAAAAAGATGTTGAGTTTCTAGAAAGAGTACAGAGAAGAGCAACAAAGATGATTAGGAGACTGGAGGCTAAAACATACAAAGAACGGTTGTTGGAATTGGGTATGACTAGTTTAATGAAGAGAAGGACTAGGGAGTGACATGATAGCAGTGTTTCAATATCTCAGGAGCTGCCACAAAAAAGAGGGACTCAAACTATTCTCCAAAGCAACTGAAGGCAGGACAAAAAAACTCATCAAGGAGAGAAGCAATCTAGAACTAAGCAGACATTTTCTGACAGTTAGAACAATTAACCAGTTTTTAAGAAGAGACTGGACAACTATTTGTCTGAAATGGTATAGGATTTCCTGCCTGAGCAGGGGATTAGACTAGGAGACCTCCAAGATCTCTTCCAACTCTATTATTATTATTATTATTATTATTATTATTATTATTATTATTATTATTATTATTATTATTATTATTAACAACAACAACAACAACAACATTATATACTCTGGAAATAATATAAAATTAAAGATTTTTCCATAAAAAAAGTGAGAGAATCTAAAACTATCCATTCAGTTAATCTATCCTTACTAAATATGGATCAACTCTACACTTTGCTTGTTGTCTGGAGCTATCCAGGGTACTGACATTGTCACACTGCAGCCCTGGGCCATTATCATTCATAGATAACACAAAGCTGATGAAATTGGTGACTCTTAATCAGAAGACTCCTACTTACTCCTGGCTTGACCTCAACACCGAAATCAAAATTATATGTACATGGTATCTGTGGGTGTACCCTTTATAAATAAATAATATGGCGAACAAGAAATGGGTAATGTTCTTTCAGAAAGATGGTCTATGATCTATGAGACTGTTTGTGGCTACTTGTAATTGACCCAATGGGTTTCATGGTTAAATGGGAACTTGACCTGAATTTTCCTAATCTTAGATTAACTTAGTACTGTTAAGTTATAATAGTAATACTTGTTGTAGTAGTCGTAGCAGTGATGTTAGTACTATAGCCCTGTGGCTATACGAGTGACCCTTTTTCTTGGTCTTTATATTATTTATGTTATTTATTTTGCTTCTAATTTTGGTTGCTTTTCTTTTTTTAATCTGATTTTATTATATTTTAACTGTTAGCCACTTATAGTAAGCTTTATGAGATGGGCAGCCTTATATAAATTAATTAAATATAAATGACTGACTGACTGACTGACTGACTGAATAATATATCAATAATAACCATTAGTAAATAATCTAATAGGGAGTGGATTATTTTTCTGGAAAATCACCAGGTTCTAAAAACTAAACCTATTTAGGAAAAGGTTTGGGTATGCATGAGAAAAAGGTTAATGACAAGTGAATATATTTGGTATCGACAGAATGTTAAGAGAAGTATAAAGAGTGATGGTGTGAAAGAAAGGATGTAGACTGTTGAAAATATCCATGCCTTTCTCCTCCTCTTTACTTTTTAAGGACTCCAATTTGAAGGATTGAAAAGCTTGGTCCTCAAAAGATGCTTGGCATCATTGATGAAAAACTGGAATAATGAAGAAAGAGGAAAGAGAAAAAGGAAAAGAAAAAAGAACTGAAGTCCCAAGAAAATTCTGAGAATGTCGATCTCATAGATGGTGGAGAACATCCTTGGCAGAGAATTTCTGAAGGTACTGATTAATTGCATTACACCAAAGCCCAAAATACAGGTAATAGGCAAAAACCAGGACTATAGCAAGAAAAAGGGCCAAAGCTTAGCATATAGCACACGATCCAGCACACTGATAATTAGCCTAAACAAACAAATAAATAATATTAAAAATTAAGCTGTCCAACACAGAAGCAGAAGGTGAATTGCCAGTTTTTAAATGTTCCATTCTGTTCCAGTCGCATGGCAAATGTTTCAACACAATGCTAGCTGTACATGCAACTGACTTTGGGCCAGGGTTAGCTGTAGAGGGTAGGAGTAGCATCAACGTAGTGAAAACATAAGAAAAATAGATCTCAGATAAAGATAAATTAAAATACTGTATAAGAAAATGTAGTTTAGGTGTAGGACAAAGGATAAACATTAAGATATAAGATAAAGCCACAAGAGAGAAAATGAAATGATAGACAAAACAAGGCATAATATTATTGGTATAATGTGATGAAGTGATTAAAATAAAAGATAAACGAAGTAAAACCTATTTCTGAACAAAGAGGCTGGCATCTCAAATGTGTGTTAACATCCATAATTATCTTGCAATAAATATTTGCAATAAAGTCCCAAACAGAACTTGTCTTAGTTCCTGCCTGAATTTGCTAGCATTCCCCAAAACAACCTATACCAGGGAGATGGTATGTTGAATGTAATAAATGAAGAAATACCTTCCAATAAATTCTATGCTGGACTCCATCATTATGAGAACAAAACAGGATATTGCATTCTTTAAAATGATAGGAAGTATTGGTCAACAATGCCAAAGCAGTAGTCTTACAACATTTGTTTGGTAATTCTCTATCAAGTAATATTTATACTTTAAATAATATTTGCAATTATTTCTGAATATGAACCATATAAAGCATGTATTGTATTGAGTACGTGTAGCCCAACAGCAAACTGTTTATATATTGTTTAAATTAAATAGAGATTCCAAAACCTGTCTCTGTATTTTGAGCATATCTGAACATCCATTCTGTGCCCTGGATAACTTAGGAAACTTGGATAGGAATAATATGTTAGGGTACCTCAAAGACCCGCTCCCATGACTAGAGAAAATGATCACTCCCCCTCCCCCTTCCACTATTGACCAAGGTTATTCTCTTTATCATGCAGAGATTTTATTGAGTGATGCCAAGAGAGATGAATAGAAGCAAATAATGACAGTGCTGTGGTGATGAAAAGGGAGGCTGGGGTCGTCTGGGTTTTTATACTGAACAAATTGAGTCACATCCACTTCTCATCCATTATTTAGGGGTGATTGGGCAGGCTTGGCTTCTATAGATTTGATAATCATTCAGATGTCCATATTAAATATGTAACGTAAATTTCTCATTTGGACGTCAATGGCCTGTCACGACAGAAAAACAACGCATAAAAGAGAGCGGTAATGTATGGATTCTCAGAAATATTTCACATCAATAAATATGTAAAAGGCAGATAATAAAACCTGTTTCTGTCTGCCTGCCAGCCAGCCTTCATGTCAGACTGGACAGTCCCATCTAATACTGAGATTTTATGCAGCTGTATACTATGAATATTGGCCTGCACACTAGAGATTAAAGCACAGCAGATGTTTCTCTGCAGGCTAACAAATATATCACCCCTGATAACGAATGACAAATGTTGTTCCATATTGTGTCAGACAAAACCAGGGCTCTTGTAAAACAAGTGTTACAGCTGGAATAGGATATTTTAACACAGTTACCTTAGGAGGAGACAGACAGCTGCCTACTCCAGAGGTAGCTGAATTCCAATTTGTAGGCATGTAGGTATATTAGATACCAGAGAGGCTCTGGGGCTCTGGACCATTAAAAACAAAATAAGGAACACTTTCAAAAGAACATAAAGGACTCTTCAAGGACATCTTCATCTTCTCTTTGCACCACCTTTTTGAAGAGTTAGCTTATATTTATTAGCAGTTTTGCCTCTGATATATATTGATGTATTACTTTATTAGATTATTATTTCCTGCTCTAGTTTTTCCCCTAAACATCACGTAATGAGGTAAGAGGATGTTTTGTATTAAAGGTTACCTGCAAATCCTTCTGGAGAGAAGCATGAAAACTTACACACAGTATTGGGGTCCCCCCCAATATCATATCTACAGTAATTGAACTCCCTATTCCTATATATCACTCCAGAAAGGCAACGTGGATGAGAAGCATACATTAACCCATTCAGAGTTAGCTATAAGACAGGCAGCTATATATATGTTTTAAATAAACAAATATTATGATGAGTTGAAAACAATGTTATGGAGCCATGAACAACAAAGCAGGGGTAAATAACTTAACATATTTTTTTTTTATAAAAAAATCTTCCTGTCATAGACTTACATTATGATGGCTTTATAAATCTAATTAAAAAAAACAAGAATGGACATTTAAGTCATGAAGGTCAAAAATGTACACAGAAAGCAAATGGCCTGCTTGTGTCTTCATCTGTTTAGAATTAAAATTTATATCTCCATGTGACTTTCCATCGGAAGCAAACGCATAGACAACAGCAAAGCAGCATCAATATGATCAGTGAGACCAGTCTCAAAATTAAGTGCCTTACTATAATTCCAACAATTTGTATAATAAAAAGTATTTAATAGCTCAACATTGGAGCTACAAATGCATGTTATTACACTGAAATTACAGGCCATTATGAGCTTTGGTATAGTTCACTGACTACAATAGAAAACTAAACATGCTTATACTGCTAACAGAGATGCTTAGGGGAATAAAGGCAATATAGCCACATGGCAAGTTTCAATCTCTTCCTGGCTCGTTAACAAACTTTTCCCTCCCGCCTTTCCTAACAGACACCAGCTACGGTGTTTTCCCCAAGCAATTTTATAGAATGAGACGGTAACAGTTGTTTGTCTGATAAAGCACGTACTATTTAGAACACAGATGTTTGATTATTATTTATTTCTCTCTAAAGCTCACTGATTTGCTCCCCAATGATCCTTTTTCCTCTTTTCTTAAATTTAATTTGGAAAGTATGTTGTTGGTTAGTGACAGATAGTTTAATTATTAATAGAATCCTGCTATGTAATGCACCACTATTTTTCAGGTCATTTGGGTCCAAACAGCTTTTGCTGCCTTTATTTCTGATGCTTAGGGGATTCCATGAACAATATATAGGTAATTACTAACTGCATGGAAAATCTGCATATGTTCTTGACTCGCCCACGCTTTTGCAAAGCGTCATCTCACAATAAAACAGTTAATGGATCATGGAAAATCCAGTGGAGAGCATCTGGGGAGGAACCTTATAGAGCAGACATCTCCAAACCTGGCAACTTTAAGACTTGTGGACTTCAACTCCCAGAATTCTTACTCCTATCTGATCTAGTCCAGCTATCATCACAACCAACCTGGTAGGATGCCATAGAATAATTGCAAAAGAATTGCACCAAAATACTTCAATATAATTTTCTGGTAGTGCATAGAAATCAATGAGGAAATCTTGCATAGAAACTTTCATTCATCATCTATATATATATTGAAGTATTTCAATAGAATACTATGGTCAACAGTATTTAAACCCACTAAGAGATCTATGTCTTTTTTCTGATATAGATGATGATGATGATGATGATGATGATGATGATGATGATGATGATGATGATGATGAAGAAGAAGAAGAAGAAGAAGAAGAAGAAGAAGAAGAAGATGATGATGATATTTTTGGCTTCAAAAGCAAGCATAATTTAAATTGAAATTTCCCACACATTTGAATAACATGGACAGGAACTAAATATTTGTTATATTCTGGAATAATAGCCATTGTAAAACAGTTAATGGTCACTGAGCAGCAGAAAACTGAATAAAGAGATTTGAGTTTAGCATAATAGATGTAGACACTTAGGGGAGAATAGTATCAGTCTAAGATCATGGACAGGATTAAACAGTACAGTTCTTGTCCACATATGAAATCAACCTACTTTCATATGAAGAATTGGGGCTAAGGTGAATGTAGCAGAATTTATCCTTATAATGGGGGACTATACTGAAAATGATAGCCCTTCTACCAGGCTTCAAAAGCAAGCATAATTTAGACTGAAATTTCCCACACATTTGAATAACATGGACAGGAATTAAATATTTTGCTATAATTCTGGAATAGTAGCCATTGTAAAATGGTTAATGGTCAATGAGCAGCACAAAAACTGATTCACAATGTATCTCCACCTAATTCACACCTAACAATATCTTTTTAGACATCTCCCCATCTAAACAGTTTTTGCTTCTGTTTCTGACACTTAACTGTTAGTGACTTCTGCATGTTTACCTTTTTTGCATTCTCTTGCCACTGATATTTACAACTGAAGCAGTAAAAAGGGAAATGCAATAGGGAGAAGAAATAGGATGAATGTATAAAAACAAGATGGGTATGTGTGTGAGTGAACACCATAGGCTGGCTTAAGATTTTATCAGGTTACAAAACACACATAGGCTTTTGCAATTCCTTCCTCAAACAAATTGTTAAATTACAGATCAATGAGGTAAAAACCTATTTTGCTTTTAAAATAATGACTTCTGTTGATTTTATTTTATCATCACCCTAGCCTAGTAGACGTATTGTCCTAATAATGATTTTGAAATTCTTCTTACACAAATATGTCAAAAATAGGAAAGGAAGCATGTTTAGTTTTTTAAAAAAATGAATAAAAAATAGAAACCTCAAACTCACTTGCTGTTTTGATGCATGGAAAAAAAACAGTGTTTACTATTTTTTGTTTTTTATTCTTTCTGAGTTACCTCTGATAATGTTTTCCAATGAATTGCTAACCAGCATAATGAAAGGTAATTAAAGGAAGGCCCTCCTCCATCTTGGATGGAAAAGAAAGCTTTATTATCACCAAAGTGCAACTTATTGGATATAAATTTAATGCAGTTTTTCGATTAAGAGGACTATTTGCTATTAGACTATTCAAACTATTAATAAAGATAAAGTCTGAACCATTATCATTGCCTTGCTAGGTCAGAAACATCCAAGTTGTTTCACGTTCTGTCTAGTGAAGAAAGCAGTCAGATACTTCTAAGAAGTACACAGAAAAGCTACAATCAGAAATAATTTAAGGTAGATTGTGCACAGCTTCTTACACTCAGTTGTTTGCATTTTTTTAATATTAAGATTCCACAGTTAGCCATCTGGATATGAATGGTGAATGCACTCATTCGCATTCATGATGGTTTTGTTAGCTGAGAATATAGAGAAAGCAGGTTATGGAAGAAATAGATGCCTGGAAAGATCAACAAGAAATCCCCAAGCTCTTACACCTTTATCTAAGAAAAGCCAGCGTTAAGCAAAGGTCATGATGACAATGACAGAAGGTTGTAACCAGCACTCATCATCCCTAGAGAAGGACTTTTCTCTTTGCAAGTTTCATTCGCTCCTTTTCAATGTTCGTGGTGACTCAAATGGCAAATGACAAGGAGCTAAAATAAATGCAGAGATTTGACTTCTTCCACCTGGAAAGTAATCTGCTCATTTGTTCTACTGTCAAAATGTAGCCGATGCAAATGTAAACAAAATTAAATTCATGCAAAGGTAAGACAAGTTCACTAGCACATTTGAAAATGTTTACATTTATTCTTGCATGATGCTCAGTAATAGAATCTGTCTTGCCCTTCCCTAAGGTGGATACTCTCTTAATCTACCTTGTCCCCTCCCTTCTGCTTTCTCCTCCTCCTCCTCCTCCTCCTCCTCCTCCTCCTCCTCCTCCTCTTCTTCCTTCTCTTTTCCTTTTTGGACAAAGATTCTTGGCATTGCTCACCCAAACAAACAAACTTTGCTAACAGCTTTCAACTTGGAAAGCCCGCTTTTTAAATATTTGCCGCTACATAATTGAAACAGCTGTTTTAATGAGATACCTACTGTCATCATTTTACCCTGGCTGAGCTGGGTGACAACAAAGCAGTAATAACGAATTCAATAATAATTAACTCGGGTCATCTGCTCATCTGTCATGGCTCATCAGCTTTAGGGAGAAAAATCCCAGTGAACTTCTCTCTTTTGTGAGCTTTCCAAAAACTCTGCCATAAAATGCTTAGAGAGGACTCTAGGTAGCCCTTCAAAAGTTCTAAGCAAACTGGTAAGTAGGTTAATTAAATTTTATGCATGTTTAAATGCTAATGATTACATTCCTAACATTACAGTGTAATCTGTTATGGAATGATGTCATGCAAGCAGTGGTTTTTAGTGCCTAACACATTTCCATCCTGATGTGGGGAAGCTCTGGATCATTTATTGGAGGGCAGGAGTTGACAGTAGGTTTTCAGAGCCAGGTTTTACAGTCAGATCCTCTTGCTGTGTACTGAATATTAAGTAGAGAAGTTAAGGAAAAGAGAGGTTTGGCATTGCAAGTTCTATATGCTGTGATCTCAGTTCTCTATAATGCGGTTTTTTCTGCACATAAGAATGGGAATCCAGCAGAGATCTCACCCTTTTGCAACAATTGGTCATTATGTTACTGTACTACTAAGATACTCTTCCTATCTGGACCAATGGCTAAGTTAAATGGTGTCAAGTAAGTCCTTTCTCATGTAGTAATTTATTTTGTAAGTAAAGAATTATTCTGCAAATCTGCCAGGAACTCATAGTGATTTATAGTCATAAAATCAGAATTAAAATATCTATGCTCAGTAGTAATAATAAACATTATTGATGGGTGAAATAATAAGCAAAATGTGGGGACAATGTTCTGACTAGTAAATGTTCTCTATAGGAGCTCTGTGTTCGGTGGTTCTTGGAACATAGTAACAGATGGGGCCAGCCTCTATTCTAAAGGAACAACATTGTATAAAGCAGTAATTGAAAATGTTTTCTGATCTTGGTCCCCTTGCTTTATGAAAATTGGATACACCACAGCCTTCTCTTTGGATGATCAGCTGACAAGCTGATTCTGGTTAGAGAAGGCAAGTCCAGCAGGTACCAAGACATAAAAGGGTGTACAGTTCAAAATCAGCACTTTGCGCTGTAGTGCAGAGCCAATAGCATAGGTGTGATAGACAGAGAGTGAAATCCCAATAAAGGAAGAACTGCATTTGCTGCCAATTACAGTCTTCAATTGGTCTTCAAAGGCAGTCCATTGAAAGGAGTAGGGAAAAGAAAATGTGAGAGTTTCCTCTTTTCCTCTTTTCCTCCTTATTACTGTTTCTGAGCTACTTGCACTCATCATACGGCATTATTTCCAAAAGGCATTACGAGAAAATACTGTTATCACTGGCACAGTTTAATGCATTTGAGGGCATCTCATAGCTTCTGGGCCACATGCATTCTGTTCCCTACCTGTAATTTACCTTTTCTCCCTGAAGAATATGCTACTGAAATCCAAAACCAATTTGAATGAGATTTTATTTTTAAATTAATTAAAATATGTATATTAAGGCATTTGTGTTTAAACCTCCCTAATTTATCCACAATTTTCTTTGAATATCACTAAACACTCTGTGGCTCTCAAATATTTAGAAAATATCTAGCCATGCAGTTGCAATAGGATTGCCTGTCCTAATTCAATTTGTGCAAATCCAATGAATATTAAAAGCATAAGAGGAATATCAGACTAAAAAAAAGGTAAAAAAAACTAGTCCAGAAGCTAGTTAAGGTAGCCAACTGACAAATGTACTTTTAAGTGAATGTGATCTTATACTGATTTGCTTCAAAAAAAATCTGCAAGATTTAATGGGTTACTCATTGATAAATTCCAATTCTATGCCACTTATTATGACAAATTCCTACTAAGTTAGAACATTTGCTCTATTAAAAGCATTTATAAGTTGGCAACTTTTTTCTATGCACCTATTCCAATATAGAATTATACTGTATATATTAGCACAGTAGTCAGTTTCACTACATTAAACAGCACTTGAGTTTCAGTCTATAATTTAATTACTGTAAATCAGTAATTCCAATGATGCAAACTTAAATCTTTTTATTTAACTAAATTTTCACAAATGTTTTCTTCTCTCAATCTGCTGAAAATGGAGGCACTCAAATCCTCTTTAACCTTTTGGAGAAGTGATTTTTCTGTTAAGAAGTAATAAAAAGATGAACTGGTTCAAAAAACATGTTATGGGAGGGGGAATGGTTCATACTATTATGGACCCTATTTTAATGAATCTCATAAAGAGTCTGTCTTTCTATTTTTGAAGGTGAATCAGGAAAAAAACAACAACACAATACCCATCATTTTTTTTACCCAAGTTCTTACTTGAAATGAACCAACATTATGAAAGTTAATTATTTTGCTAGAAAGGTAAAGATAGGCTTTGTTTGCAAATTCCATACAGATATAACTAAAAGGAACACAAATTGAATGTTCAATAGTGGGAAATTGACATTTGACAAAAATTGACACAGAGGTTTGGATAAAATCTCCAAGCCCAACAGTGGTCTATATGGGATATTTCAGGCTTAGAGGTGATTGAATTTTTAAAGATAAGCTTTAGAAGATGTTCACATGGGATTATTCTGATACAGATGAGCAAATGTGTGACTACAAATATTTTTGATGACGACTCCTGCGGCCTCTTGCTAGGTTTCTAGACATAGAAATTTAATACATAAATAAATAAAATGTTAGCCTAGAGCTTGATGCCCAAAACATATAGAGTGTTCATTAGTCTGTAGGCATGCAAAGGACAAAATGCCACACATCAACAAGAGGGGAAAAATAAGTAGGTTGTTAGTTGGGTCTTTATAGAAACAGCAATCATCATATTCTTCTTTTATCATTGAAACTCAATGGCCTTTTATAGCGAAAACAATTGACTTCATTTCAGTTATGAGTGAAGCTGGGATATTTATATTCAGGATGTTTCAGAGCTGGAAGTTGGTTGGTGATCCACCCAGAAAAATTGTGTGAGGAATTTTGCCTCTCAATGATTGAAATAGTTTATCTTCCCTTTTTTAAAGTCTATCCTGAGAGCACCATCTTCTTATTGCAAGTAAATGTCATTTAAGCCTACGAATTTGATTCCCAAGAAACTGTGTAAGACTACTGCCATAGTTCAATCCTTCGCACTTTAAATTTAATCAGATTACGTATGCATAAGATGGCAGGATCTTACATTTGACTTGAAATTTAGTGGAAACAAAGAGAAGGCAAAGTCTTTCCATTTGGGGGATTGTCTCAGCTGAATCTGAATTTATTTCAGATTTATTTCTTATTGGCTATCCTAAATTGTTGAGATGAGCAAATTACAACATTTAACACTATTTGGTAACTGAGTAGTTTATTGTGTTCCCAGGTTACCCAATAAAGTAGGACAATAAGAAATTCATAAACACACATGTGCACATACACATGCACATGTGGTGTGCACACATACACAGATAGCATGTTTCCTATTAGTATTAAAACTTGGCCTGAACTTCTGTTATGAACCATAATAATCCAGTAGTAAAAAGGGGAAAAAAGATAATGAAGTAACTTGAGCTATACTTCTAACAATTAACAGGCACATTATTGTGTTTAGTTAGAAGATGATGAAACTCTGTATGGTAATAGCATAAATTAAAATGAATCAATCAATGTTGTTCATTTACAGTAAAATTCTTTGGAAAACTAAGAAATCATAAATGATCTGATAGTCTCACTATCTTTCAGTCAATATCTGTATGCAATCTGCCAATAAAACAGAAGACAGTTAAATATCAATGAGTTTGGTGTAGTGCTCAAATTGTCAGCCTAAAAAATGGGAGACTTTGAGTTTCATTTCCACCTTAGGCACAAAACCAGATGGGTCACTTTGGGACAGTTTAACTCAATGGTGGGATTCAGCCAGTTTGCACCAGTTCGACAGAACCGGTAGCTAATTTTTTGTTGCCCAGGCCCAGAATGGACTTGAGGAAGCAGCATCCACACAGAGAACCGGTTGTTCACATATTTGAATCCCACCACTGGTTTAACCTCTTTTTAACCCTAGGAAAATGACAATGTTAGGTCATTGCTGAAAATGTTGCCAAGAAAGGGAGTTGTCCAGGCAGACATTGGGCATCAAGACTAATCTGAATTAAATACATAAATAAATAAAATGAATGAGAGGTCTTTTGAAAACTATAAAGCATTATGGAATTTGAACATTCTTCATCTAGGATTCAGGAAAACCCTGGTAAATATTTACTAAAGATGAAAAGGATGAAATTACAACACTGAAAAACGTGGCCTTCCAAATGTATTGTTTTCACTTTGGAAACAAGACCAGAGCCCTCTTCTGGCATTCTATAATTTAGTTGAAATAACATATGAGGAAAGAAGATAAATACAATTTTGCTGATTGTACCTTTCTCTTCTTAACTTTTATCATCTCTTTCTTTCTAGGACAGCTTTCTACATTACCATAGACTAGAGGATCTCCATGAAAAGAAGGACTTCTTTGAATCAGACATTCCTCCAGAATATGAGAAAGATGATGATAATTGGCCTATTTTTACTCAGGCTCTTAGCCTATTTTAACTAGATTTTAAAATGCCCAAAGAGAGTTTGGTAATCTGACATTCCAGATCCTGAAGCTCAACTGGTTCTTATTTTCACCTTCTCAACCTCAGATTATATCAGAGGAATTATATATTTTTCTAATTTTTAAAAAAATGTTCCTTTATGCTTATAATATTTTAGTTCAGTTGATATTACTGAAAATAATAATAATAACAATAACAACAACAATGATAATGATGATAACAATAAACATTCTTTTTAAGAGAATTATGCAAGATTCTTTATCTATTTGTTAGACATAAAATAAACCTAGGAAAGGATACTGATATATGTCAAGGAACCAGTGGATTAGAATGAGTAATCTTTCTTTAATTTAAACATTTGTAAACTATTTTTCCTTTCTCAAAAAAGTAAACCTGCTTAGAATAAAAATAGTAAAATAAAATCTAAAAATATCACACAATGTTGTTGGAATACAATAAAATGATATAAAACTTTCTAAAGTATGCAAGTATATAATTTTTATAATTTATTATATATGGAATATGTTCCTTTTTTGTTTCAATATATATTTAATATATACTAGCATTTCTACTCTACCACTGATATGACCATAGTGAGTGAACATATAGTGAGAGACATAGGCACTTTTTGTTTGAAATTCTCATACAGCCCTCCTAAATGTACATACAGTTTGAAACCTTGCTATTTTGGGTTGCTGGTCATGCTAAAATACTCACTGTTAATGTACACACTAAATTGATGGTTGGGCAGGTTTGTTGCTGCCGCACAAATTCCTCGGCACTCTAATTTACTCTAATTTGATTGGATATCTCCATAGGAAGCTGGACTAATTCTTTTGTTTAATTTTTGGCCACCGTTAACATTTCTCTTTTACCCACAGAAATTTGGATTGTTTGCTCTATTTATGGAATTCTATTTCAACTGACCTGGTTATTCTTATTTCCTCTATTTTATTGTTTTCATCATGTACACATTTAACTCATAATGTGAGCTGCCTTGGGAAATACACTCGAGGCCAAAAAGAGAAGGAATTCTTAAAAAAAATAGCACACATAAATACATAAAATTCATAAGAGAAGACCAAATTCAGGTTCAAATCTGTTTATATGTTTATATTTTAGGCAATAGGGAACAAGCTGTCAGGCCCTCTAGACAGAATACACTAGGAAATCAATTCTACAGGAAAGCTCATATTCTACAGGAAAGCTCATATATCATAACAGAATCTCACAAGTCTGATTGTGCTAGTCCTCATTGTCTTCCTCTCCTCTTCCTCCTCCTTCTCCTCCTCCTCTGAATTAAGGAAGCGTCTACTTGAAATACTTTCAAACGCCATCCCACTGTGGATTTTATAAAACGCTTCAGCCTCTTTTGATTAGTTAATGGTTCCTGAATAACTCTATCAAGGTAATCTGCCTTGCTCTCACTACACGATCAACTATTCCCTCAAGAATTCCTTTGGAACTAATATGTCACACCATAGATCCTTCCTAAGGGAATTTCTTCTTAAAACTGAAGAGATATCGTTAGGCTGGTGAGCTGAAGTAAATATTTGCATTAAAGAAAAAAATCATCACAATATAGCAAGGCTTTCCTTTTTATTAAACCACACAAACCCACTTTATTTTCACAGTGAAATTATATTTGGCATTGCTTAAATGTATTTATGTTAAGGCACTCTATCTCTAAGTAATAATTCACTAAGTATTGTGAGTGACTTAGAATATAATTTTCCTTCCTTCCTTCCTTCCTTCCTTCCTTCCTTCCTTCCTTCCTTCCTTCCTTCCTTCCTTCCTTCCTTCCTTCCTTCCTTCCTTCCTTCCTTCCTTCCTTCCTTTTTATTCCCCTATAACAATTCTGGAATGAGATTGGTTCTGTTTAGGAGAGGGTGAACTGGTATTCACAACTTGATTTAACAGAGACTGAAACCCACACATCAATGCTGACTTTTAATGACTAAGCCACAAACCTAACTTCTCCTAGTTTAATTAAAAGATGAGCACCAAAAAATAGAGCAGTACATACACCTTTCAGGAAATATACAGATGGATTTTTTGTTATTAGCTTTTCCTAGTTTCATGACATTCTTAAGTACCTTTAAGCTTGGATACACTGCAGATTTAAAACTTAATGTTTTCCACTTTTGATTATTCAGTTATTTTTCAGTAATTTAGTAGACTATTGCTTATAAATAGAGAAAAATACAGAAATACAGAAATACAGAGTATTGCTTATAATGACAGAAAAACATCTGTGTTCCATTTTGCTTTTGGGATTGTTTATACCTTTAAATTCAGTGGGCCATAGTTTTAATAAAAATTTAGGATTGCATTTTAGTAGGGAATAAACATCACTCAACAAAATTATTTTGTTATTGTTATTATTGGTAAGCATGAATATAATTAAATTTTAAGAGGATAAATCAGTGTGTGATATGTACAGTATATTATCCTATAGTGATAATATAAATGATGTGATAAGTGGCAAGGGTTGATTTAAAAATATATGCAGAATGATTGTTTATATTCCACATATTTTATATATTTTATTAATTATATCAAGAAATGAACATGTAATGATAATTATGTATAATTAATTATAAATGTATAAATCATTTTATATAATGGAAATATATTGCTCCATTATCAGCAAAATAGTATTATGGTTGAATCTAGGATTGGGGAAAAAGTTAATAAACACTGACTTGACCTGTTGATGGGATCTGGAAGCTATGCTGCTGATATCAAAAGGATAAACTAAATGAAACACATAATTCATTTCATAACAAAGAAAGCCAAGGTGATTTTTTTCTTTCTCTCTTTTTCTCCCCCTCCTCTCGTTCTCCCTCTCATATCAATTCATCATTGAATCAAAATGTGTACATAATATGAGGTATTCCAGCAATTATTCAAATCTGAAAACAACCTGCTGAAAAACAAAGAAATCAAAACTTCTACAAATTATGCAAAGCAATGCTTATCATTTTCCCCTAACATTTCTCTTTCTTTAGAGGAAACAAGAAAAGACAATGTATAACCTCATGTACATTTGCCTAGAAACATCACAGGCATATAGGGTGAGATTGGAAAAGTATGGTTGCTCTTAGAAATGGATTAAATGCACATATATTTTGTAATGAGTGACTGCAATGAAACTTGTACAAATGAATTATAATAAAATACAAAGTAAAAAAAATAAAGAAAAAAAGACATTATACCCAGAGCATAATGTTGTTGGGAAAACATTTAACAGCTTTTTCATTGCATACTCTTGTCAAAGTAAATAATTCCCTAAAACAAATTCCAAAATGGCTTTAATTCTAATGTGACACAAAAGTTGGTCATTTAATTTGGTAATTAGTATTATGCCAGAAACTATCTATTCAGTATGAAACAAATATGTTTACAATCTTATTTGCCATCTGTTTAATAGATAGAAGAAAATATAGTTCTAGGTTCTCAAGGACTATTTTTTTTTAAAAAAAACTAGGGAGATAAGATATATTTAATATTTAGGTAGAAAGATTTGTCTCTTTATAAACAAGAATATATTTTAAGAAGATGACATGTCTTGGTTATTGCTGAAAATCAGAGATTATATAACAGCTGATGATAGATTCTTTCAAATTTTAGTGGATAAATTTATATGGGGAGAAGAGAAACCCTATAAAAATAGGGGAAATCCTGAATATTTTTTTCTGCCTGCTTCTATCCTATTTATAATTGAAATTATACTTTTACTAACAAATTCTGCACTTATGCCATACATTTGTTATTAAAATGATTTTAAAGAATATTTTTGTAATTATAATTAAGTTATAATAACATTATAATTTATATAATGTAAATAAAAGATAGGCGTGTCATCTCAGCATTTAGTATCGTTGCTTTAGGTTCTCATTTATTCACCAAATTACTTGTGAAAGCTGTTGCTTCATACGCAGTTAGATTTTGCAGACAAGAAATGAACCATGAAACAAATACCTAGGCATATAGGATTTTGGCCTGAGGTAGGGGGTAATTTCTGTAAAATAGTGGAAAGAGGTGTTATCATTATAGATTCATGATATTTGACATATATATATATATACATGCAGCAAGCATATGCATATATATGTCAATTAGATTATGATATTTTAGTGGGCAATTCTAAAAGTCAAGGATCCCAATTTGAGGAGTCTGCATCTTTGCAAGCTAATAGGTTTGGACTTAAAAGGGCTGCCATTCTAATACTAGTCAAATGGACCATTTACAAGCACCTTACATTTGTATTACTTGAGCAAAATATTGCTCATTAGTGATGAACTTCCATTCTCCTTTAATTTTTGTGGGAAGGTGAAGATTTCACAAGAACATGTGGGATCATGCAGGAAGGACTCAAAAACCATAGGATTGGCTTTCCATTTTTCAGAAGCCAAGTGTTGAAGATTGATGGGAAGAGCTTTTTGTATCTTTATTTAAATGCGCACCTGTGCACTACTAAGGCTCTTTTGAAAGAATACAGGAGAGCAAAATGCCTAGCTAGAAAATATTCTTCAGTGTCATTACAAAGGATTGTTCAATTAGCCAAAAAGAATGTATGTTTGGGTGATATCACTAAAAGAGAGATTTCATGGGGGGCGAATTAGGTTGTTGTGTCAGTGCACTCTGTTTGAAGATGGTTTTCAGTTTTTAATTTCATTTGCTTTGCCGTGTGGATTTGACCTCATGAGCTCTCATATCCTTAGGGGAAAGCACTTTGGAGCTAGCCAAGTCTGTGTGTAAACAATGCATCTTTGTGACATGAATGCTTCTCCCAAGTTCTCTCTCCTCTCTCTCTCTCTCTCTCTCTCCCCCCCCCCTCTCTCTCTCTCCAGACTGAGAATTTGCTCCTGAGTTTGATGTAATGGGATTCAACTGCTTTCTAATGTTCACAACAATGGTTGAGGCTTAACCCCTTAAAATATTTACCAAGTCTGCAAAGGAAAAAAAAAATCCACAACTGCTAAGGTCAAGAACTCAACATCTGTGCTCTGGCTGCACTGGGGATTTGTATGTGCAAACCTATAAAAGAAGACAGAAAAACTAATTGTGTTTAT
>NW_015386527.1:104702-106372 GCF_001527695.2 Protobothrops mucrosquamatus
ATCCCACAGGGTCTTGACTTGCTCATTTTCAAGAACTTTGTCAATTTGGTGTTCCCAGTACTTTTTGCTGCATTTGAAGCCAAACTTCTGGCAAAGCTTCTAATGTTGTTGTTGTTGTTGTTATAATTATAATTATTATATACATATATAATTCAGAAAATGACTCAGGTACAGGAATTTTAATGTTTCCATTTGTAAAATTAATTACTTAAAAAAATACCTGCCCCTCACTATAGGTATAAGCATGTGTTAGAGAGGAGGTTTAAAAACATATCTTTTTGAGGTCTGTTCATAGTTCTATTCAGTTATGCAAGATCTGAATGATCATATGGTAGGAGACGGGCTTAAACAATATTGCAACCAACATCTGCTCTTTGAGAAGAAGTGGTAGGTATGTAAATAGCTACTCATGTGCAGTCCCTATGCATAATTTGATCTTTTATTGTACTAAAATCCTGATCATCTTGTGCACCTAGGGATGCACAGCTGTTTGCACATATGCTTTTCCATCTACATGCTCATACATGCTCAAAATGCATTTCTGTAGGTGAATACAATAATACAGAGACTGTACACTGCATACTGGCATTGTGATTGCTCTACCCATAATACATACGCAAGTAGGGCTCTTGTTTATAATGAAAAGGAAGCAATGAAGTCTATAAACAAAAGATGCCAATACAACTGATACTGCAAATAAATCCCTACCATGAAGGGTCCTTGGTGCTCTCTGAGCTTGCTTGTTTTCTTGCAGACATTTCATTACCCCAACAAGGTAACATCATCAATGCAAGTAAGGAGTACACTTTGCTGCCAGTTTATATTCTAGTGGCTTGCCTGTCAGTGTTAGTGGGGATAGTCTTAGAGATTCTTTGGCTAGGCTGTTTGTTGTTTGCTGTTGGCATCTTTGGCAGTTTCTTGATTGAGGTATTGCTTACTTGATTGTTAGTCTGATGTTAACCTTGAAGATAATCTATGCTGATTTGGGTGCTGATTACTAGGGGAGAGGTACTTGGGTCTTTTTGTCCCTTTTTGGGCTGGATGATAGTCTCTTTTGCATGGTCTATAGATGTTGTTAATGTATATGTGTCTATTGATGACTAATTTGTCAGAGTGCCAGGCTTCTAGAAATTCCCTGATGTTTTTGGACTTGGCTTGATCTAGGAGAGTAACATTTCCCCAATGAAAACTATGGTTAAATCTGTCTATATGTCATGAAATTAAAGAATTTTCATCATGTTTTCTGACTGCTAGCTTGTGTTTGTGGATGCAGTCTGCCAAACTGTGGGATCGCAAAATCCCGGGGTCCCGCTCCCTGCAGGACGGTGGTGATGTACGTTGGCCTAAACCAACGGGCCTCGCTTTAGGTTAGGAAACACACGGACAACATGCTTCTTCAGGTGAGATGGCAGGCAAAAGACCCTGAAGCCTCTCCGTGCCTCTCTTTTATTGGTACATTAGCATCATCAAGGGGGGGGGGTGTACAAAAGGACAATAGGGGGATGGCTCTTCATTGCCATACACAAAGAACAGGAAACTTAAGTCAAGGAGGTACTAATTCAAGGTAAGCTTTTCAGGAGAAATGAAACTTAAGTCAGGAAACGAAACCTAAGGCAGGCAGGTAAGCTTTTCAGGAGAAACGAAACTTAAGTCAGGAAAGGAAACCTAAG
>NW_015386527.1:107943-109026 GCF_001527695.2 Protobothrops mucrosquamatus
CAAATTTGGCCACTCCTGTGCCCATCTCGGCAAAATCAAAGTGTAAAATGGGAAACCAGGGCCAGGCTGTATAGTTAGAGATTTGATATAGGACTTGATTTTCAAAGTCTCTGATGGTCCATGTATAATGAAGAGGGCGGTGAGGATTTAAAGGAAGAGCACGTCGTCGTCGAGAGGGAGCTTCTTGTTGTTGCAGGTGAAGTTGCGGGTGAGAAAGAGGTAAAGAGTGGGTGGCCACGCTCAAAGATGAGCGTGGGTGTGAAACAGGGTCATCAGCAAGCAGGGTATTAGAAAGGGGAGGTTTTGCATAGCTAGCCTTAGAAGCAAGTTCAAAGATAGTTGTTGAATATAGGCGGTCGGAAGACATAAAACCAGATATGTAATATTGCCCCGTTGTTTCAGGGGTTACGAAAATAGAAAAGGTTATATGACAGGGGTAGTAAGAATACGCAATAGAAACATGGGGAGAGGGAGATAAGGGAATGTTGTGATTAGGGTAGCGAGATATTGCGAACGGACAAAAGGGTTGACCTTGGTCAATGCAATGAAAAAAGGCTGTAGTATAGAAATGAAGAAAGGAAAAGATGGGACTACAATGTAAACCTCTACTCATATTAAGGGGGGTTTTCAGATGCATCGGCACATGTCTCAGGTTCAGGGGTCGTCGTGGAGCAGACATCATGAGGGAGAAGTTCATCAGTAGTGTCATCAAGTGCAGGATCCACATGGTTGATGCAAAATTGTTGAACACTGGGACGGATGGAATGATGTAGGAGGCACTTGCTGCACTAATGACGACACTCACAGTCACACTCACAAAGGCAATGACAACACATCCATTGAGGAATTATGATCTGTTGTGTCACTGAAATAGGGACGGACAAAGCGAGCAGGAATCCATAGAACTTTATCAGGTAGTTGGACTGCTGCGTAGCCTCTTCCCCAGGTGATGAGGTCTGCTGGGCCTTTCCAGGCAGGATCAGGAAGTTGCCTATAGTAAACAAGTGGTCTTGAAGTTGGGACAACAGGTTTAGTAAAATGTCGAGACACAGCGGACAAAGGAGGGGTACCAGTAAGGTTGAG
>NW_015386527.1:112205-147205 GCF_001527695.2 Protobothrops mucrosquamatus
TTTATTGGTACATTAGCATCATCAAGGGGGGGGTGTACAAAAGGACAATAGGGGGATGGCTCTTCATTGCCATACACAAAGAACAGGAAACTTAAGTCAAGGAGGTACTAATTCAAGGTAAGCTTTTCAGGAGAAATGAAACTTAAGTCAGGAAACGAAACCTAAGGCAGGCAGGTAAGCTTTTCAGGAGAAACGAAACTTAAGTCAGGAAAGGAAACCTAAGGCAGGCTTTTCAGGAAAAACGAAACCTGAGTCAAGGAACCAAATGGATGCAACACCAAACCACCAACAGACTACTACAATCACATGGAATCAGTATAGCACACAAGCCATCTAAAGCCCTTCTAAATATCCTAAGCAGATCGAAAGACTCAACAACCCCAGAAGAAAAAACAGGAGTCATCTACAACATACAATGTAAGGACTGCAACAACCACTATGTAGGACAAACAGGCAGAAGACTGGCAGAACCCATCCACAAACACCAATTAGCAGTCAGTAGACATGATGAAAATTCTTTAATTTCAAGACATATATACATATTTAACCATCATTTCCATTGGGAAAATGTGACCATTCCATCACCTAGCCCCAAAAGAAACAAAAAGACTCAAGCATCTCTCCACCAGCAATCAGCACCCAGATCAGCATAGATTAACTCCAAAGTAAATATTAGGTCAACAATCAAGTAAACAATACCCCAATCAAGAAACTGCCAAAGAAGCCAACAGCAAACAGCCCAACCAAAGAATCTCTAAGACCTCTCCCACCAACACTGACAGGCAAGCCACTAGAATATAAACTGACAGCAAACTGCACTCTTTCCTAGCACTGATGATGTTACCTAGTTTGGGTAATGAAACGTCTGCAAGAAAACAAGCAAGCTCAGAGAACACCAAGGACCTCTTCGGTCAATCCTGAGCTACAAATATTCTCCTTTGTTAAATCCCTACCTCCTTCACTGAGAACAAAAACTGAGGTTTCATTCTAACCATAACTGATGATGAGCACACAAGGCTTTTCACACACATTTATTTGTACAGAGGCTAGAAAGATGACAAAACTGCACTGAGGATCTTTGACAGGGAATGCTTTACCATGCTGGGTGTTGGGCTTTTTTGTTTTTGTTTCGTTTTCTGGATTCAGACATTTTGATTTGGCAATGTGGAATTACATTTGAAGATATTTGAAAGCTGGGCCAAGGTAAGAGGGCAAGTATATTTAAAACCAACCTCAGAACACCTGCTTCCTGGGGTAAGAAAATTTTTTATCTATAAAGGGTCAGTGTTGGCACTACTGGGGAACCAGGTGGCAGTAGTGGTTAATCTACTAAATTTCTGGGCATTTCTTTGAAATCTGTGAACCAGTCTTTCCTAAAAGTGGCTTATGTTGTGGCAAAAGTACCGTTCCTTACTTTTTTGTACACTAATCAAAGGACATGTCAGAAAGCATATAGAAATTCTCAATTTTTAAAGACCAAATGCAATTTCATTAATTTAGGTAGACAGCTTCATAAGGAAGTTATTTATTTTCTATCTCTTGGTAGAGTCTATCTCGGATTGTTTTGTTTCTTGTTAACCAAATGCCTTGGTACTTCAGCTATCTGCTCCCACACTATTAAAGGCCATGCTAGGCTATTCATATTTAATGTGTTTTTCCATGCTGTGCAGAACTAAGTTTTAGCGAGAAATGCATGAGGATTAAGTGTCTGGAAATCAAGTGAATGTTTCGGGGGAAAAGCTCTAACTAACAAGAGCGTTCTTTGCACTTTTGGGGCACTTAATAGTGTAGAAGTATTTTACGATTTTCTTTCGGCCTCTTGAATGGGTTGATAGATATGGAAAAAAGTCCTTGCCTTCTCTCTCCTGATGAACTTGTTTTTCCTTATCTCTGTGCAATCCTAACAACATATGTGTAAAGACCAAGTTTCTATCATGGATTATATGTATCAAAGTGCCCATACACAAAACATAGATATGTTGTTTACATATACCATTCATGCAAAATTACAATTATTTCCACTATTACATCTTTGCCCTTCACTCTCCAAAGTCATTCAGTGACTTTCTTAGTCCACTAAGTCGGGGTCTTCAAATTTGGCCCTTCTATGACTTGTAGACTTCAACTCCCAGAATTCCTCAGCCAGCAAGGCTGGCTGAGGAATTCTGGGAGTTGAAGTCCACAAGTCATAGAAGGGCCAAGTTTGAAGATCCCTGAACTAAGTGAATATTTTCCCCATATTCATTCATTATTTCAATATTCTAATCACTAATCAATAACATTACCCTATGGACCGAAAAATAAATGTACGCTAGAGCTTTATCTGTATTTAACTGAAAATCGAATAATAACAGATGTTGCTTCATGTGAAAATTAACTGGGGAAAATGTATTATGGTTATAACTTCTTTTTCTTTTTTAAAAAATACAGCCTCAAAAGACCGAGATAACAAGGCAATGCCATGCTTTTTCTTTTTCCTCTTTGAGATTTTCTTTAGCGGAAACTAAAATATCCATTTTTTAAAAAATCACATCAAAATTATTTTATTGTGTCTCCAGCTGGGAAATGGGAGAGACATTAGTTTAAAAGGATCAAGCAATAGAATTTTAATCACAAGATTGCAGCCGCCATCTTAATAGTTTTGACCATACCAGCTGCATTTTATTATTTATTTATTTATTTATTTATTTATTTATTTATTTATTTATTTATTTATCCATCCATCCATCCATCCATCCATCCATCCATTTATCTTCTATTGCCCCCCCCCCAATCTTGCCAAGGCAATTCTAGGCGCCTTATAGTCATTCCATAGAAATACTATATAAAACATTAAAACATTAAATAAAGACCATAAATTTAAAATTCTGTTAAAATTAACCAAGATGGAAAGGGAGGGAACAAAGTGTTCTCAGAAGGGAGTTGGAGTTGGAGTTGGCTAATCCATTAACCACCTCCAGGATGACACTACCCTTTTGGAAGCCCAGGCCAGTTGGCAGAGCCAAGTCTTCAAGCCCTTTCGAAAGGACAAAAGGGTGGATGCAGATCTCATCCAGGGGGGGGGCAGGGCACAATGTTTCAGAAGGCGGGTGCCACTTCAGCTTAAATTCCTTGACCCCAGGCATCAACAGCATGCCTTTTCACCCATGTGGGTGGGATGGGATAATTCCATCAGGATGAGACAGTTCCTCAGATAACCAGGGCCCATGCTATAAAGAGCGTAAAAGGTAACAACCAGCATGTTGAACTGAACCCAGTAGAAGCAAACTGGCAACCAGCACAGCTCGTGGAACAGTGGTGTAACATGCCCATCCTAGAGGCCCCAAATACTGCCCCACATAGTTGTGTTCTGTAGCAGCTAAAGTTTGCAGATACTCTTCAAGGGTAGCCCTACATAGAGCACATTGCAATAGTCCAACCATGACATGACCAGAGCTTGAGAGACTGAACAGAGATCCAGTAATGGACAAATTTGGTGCACAACACAAAGTTGCACAAAGGTTCTCCTAGCCATGACTGTCCCCTGCTCATTGAACAGGTGTTGTGAGTCCAAGAGAACTCCCAAGTTGCCACAGAAGGTTTGTCTAGGGTAATACAACTCCAGCCAGAACTAAATATATTAAAGTCTAGGAACCTAGAGGTGCATGTACCCAAAGCCATTTAGTCTTACCAGCATTCAGCTGAAGTCTGTTGTAGCCCATCCAGAACCTTCCAGGCACCACAAGAGCACAGTGACAGCAATACCTGGATTATTTGGGATGGAGATATAAACTTGAGTGTCACCAGAGTACTGATGGTACCTCATCCCATGATGGTGGATGATCTCACCCAACATTTTCATGTGGATGTTAAAAAGAAATGGAGAAAGTACCAAGCCCTGTGGCACATCACAAGCAACCAGCCATGGATTGGACCTCTCACACCCTATCAACACTGATTGGGTCCAACCTTGGACAAAGGAGCTAAATCAGCACAAAACTGTGTTGCCCAGCCCTAAACCCTACAGCCGACTCAAAAGGATACCATAGTCAATGGTATTTGTTGAAGGCCAGTGAGAGGTCGAGGAGAATAAGGTTGGATGCTCTACCCACATGCCGCTCTCACCAGAGATCAACAAGTATGACAATACAGTTTCTGTCCCATAACTGGGCCTAAAACCTAATTGGAAGGAGCCCTGATAATCCACTTCATCCAGGAATCTCTGGAGCTACCATTACAACCACTTTCTCTACCATCTTTCTAAAAAGGGAAGGTGGGAGACTGGACAGAATTTGTCCAGACAGGTGGTTCCTCCCCTTTTTAAGGAGGGGAAAAACCAGGGCCTCCTTTAAAGGTTCCAGAATTGTCCCCTCCTGCAGTTAGGAATTTATCACTGTCTGAACCTACCTGCCTGAACCCACCATCCTGAAGGCTTTCATCTCTAGGAGGGATAGTGATCTAATTGACAGGTGGTTGCATTGATAGCATCAAGGACACTATTCACTTCATAAGGTCCAGTAGGCTCAAACCATTCCCAGTTAACCAGGTAAGACTTTTCTCCAGGCATCTCTAATGGACCTGCAGCATGCATAGGTTCCAACTGGGAACTAATCCAAGTGACTTTGTCCATCAGATGTTCCACAAATTTTTCTGCACCAGAAGACAATCATCCAAGCCCTTCTGTCCCAGGAGGGACCAGGTGATCCTGACCAGGGCCACTGGGTGACACTCTGCAGACACAATAAGGGCAGAGAAGTACTAGTGTTTTGCCATTCTTACCATCACAAGGTAGGCCTTAATGGTAGCTCTAAGTCACGTCCAGTCAAATTCACCCCTTGTTTTCCTCTAGTGGCACTCTAGGTATCTCTTAACCCCTTTCAGAACCTGCCGCTCTTTTGTGAATCACGAGGAATTCCTCAGCCAGCAGAGTTGAAGTTCACATGTCTTAAATGTTCCAGGTTTGAGAGACACTGATTTAGATGGTTTTCAATAGCAATGGCAATCTCTCTCTCATCTATCCACCTATGTGCCCAACCTATATCCCTCCTTTGAAAACTATACACACATAATGGAACATCACATAACAAAAATAAATACACAAGATTTTTTTTTAAAAAAAACCCCAGAAAAGTTGTATGTTAACTGATTTTCTAAAGAAATAAAGAAATGCAAATACTGATAGGAAGGGGCATTCTATATCTGGACTGAAGAGGAGTTTTACTCAACAGTGGTATAAAGTAGGGAAGCACTAAACTACACTAATTTAAGCAAAAAGGTTTCCTGTCTTTATTCCCCCCTCCTCTTCCCCCTCCTCCTCCCCTCCCCTCCTCCTCCTTCCCCTCCCCCTCCTCTTCCTCCTCTTCCTCCTCTCCCTCCTCCTCCTCCTCATCCTCCTGGGCATTAACTATGTCCTGATATATTGGAAGACAATCAAATAGGCAAATTGGAAAAAAATAAAAAAGGCACAGAGGAGGATACGGTTTCATAGAAACTTGAAGAACATTCTTTTACAAGGCTGCAGCAATCTTGAAAATGAATATAGTACAGTGGAAATCATGTTGTATTTGGTAAGACTGCCTAGAACACATATACAAAGACCTGAGCAAACATTTATACAGAGCCAACAAAGATATGTCATCATATACCTTACAGAATAAGTAACATGATACAAGCTGTATTTATGCAGAGAGTTCCTGTAATGCAATGATCTATGGGTATGTTGTCTCACAGGGGAGTGACTGTACTGGAGTGATTTACTTTTGTGAAGGAAATGAATACTCTTATGTAATAAAATTGTCATGTACTACATTGATCTCTTTGCTTCAGAGGAAGTAGGGAGGAACTTAAATTTATATAAAATGGATATAATGGAATAATCAACATGGAGAAAGAAGGGATTGCAAAATGATGTACCCATTTACAAGGGAAATAAACAGAATGAAGTGATCCACATTTATAGTGGAATAATATTCACCTTTACAGCAGCAGAAAGCCTAGTCAACTCCAGTTTTTTAGTGAAACGAACCATGGTAAAACCTGATTTAACTCCTTATGAATGCTGGATGCAAACACTTGTATCAAAAATAGAATGGAGACATTGGCTAAAGAGTGAGGACTAATGATGGAAGGAGAAATGTTTTCCAATTATAAATGTCTAAAATGAATTCTTTCAAAAATCATAACATTGAAAATTTAAGTTCTGCTATTTTTTTGGAGGGAGGAGCAATTGGGAGGAGAAACAACATACAAGATTGGGAATAAACAGTCTGGATTTTCAGATAATTCTGTAGCTCCATTCTCAGCTGCAAAGGCCTTCTGGAAAGGTGAGGCAGGTGTCGATTGATGGGAGGCCTGGCTGCAATGGTAAGCAGGAATGGGGTGCATGGGACAGCTTCACCCCCCACTCCCATTCTAGCTTGATTTTTAGGCATGCGCCTCCCCCAAAAACTAGGGCTGATTTTGGGGGTAAGACTTATATTAGGCCCACCCGTAAAAATCAGCTAGGGCTGATTTTCAGGTTAGGTTTTACTTTCGGGGAAACATGGTAGTTACGATCGCTAGCTTGTTAGATGGATATACAGACATACTTTCAAGTGTATCTGATAAACTTTTCTTCACAAAAATTGGCACAAAAATACATAATGAGAAAAAAGTGCACCTTGAAATACATAAAATGGAATTAAGGTTCAAATTGTGAAAGGACATAGCTTAAAGAAAAAAAATACACATTAGGCAACATTGAGTAAAATGTACATATCAGAAGAAAGCAGGAAAAAATAATATTGAAAATGTTAAGAAAATGGGGGAAACTCATGGCTAGAAAAGCGAGGAATTGAAAGAAACCAAAATCTGCAAATTTGCCCATTTCTAAAGTTGCTTGACCGTTTTCTTTGGCACAAGACAATTAAATGGTTGGTTTGAATTGCATTTTCGCCTGCACTTGGAAACAGCAAGGGTTTCTTTTCAATCTATTTTCTTCTTAATTCCCTTTTCCATAATTACAGCTCTCTCTTTAACTCTCTCTGATGCCACTCCAGTGGCCAGCAGGGGTTACAGTCATAACTTTGCATTCTAAACAGGCAATGTTATGCCAACTGGGGCAGCCAAATTGTTGCCTGTGATGATAATCTGGCAGGAAGCTACCATTCTGAATGGTCACAGAATCAGCCCAAGTGTAACTATTTTTGTCGAAGTGAAAATAGAGAATCCAGACAGCAGTTTAAGCCCAGCTGCTATACATTATTATTACATTGACCCTTTACATTGCAGCTTGATAGCACCTTTTACAGTAAGAAATCCAAGGACTTCCTTCTAGGCTAGTGAATACCCCTACAGTGTATGTTCCAACACATTCAACGCTAACCCATGCAACTCTAATTAAAATTCCCTTTCTAACACAGAGACCACATAATGCTATGTAGTTAGGCATGGTTAAATCCACTGATTTTGAAAGGATTCCAGACTTAGATGGCTGCTGTTGACACAGAGCCTTCTTTAGTACTTAAAATATGTATGCTTACTTTATATTCCAAAGTAAGCCATGCAACAACTAGATAAAACAGTTTTGAATTTGTAGGATACATAAGCCAAACGCATGCATGGATCCAAGCATTCCTGGAAGCTGGTATAAGCTAGGAAGCCACACAAATGGTAGGCTTTAAGTGACAATGAGTAAAAGGATAAAGTCAGAATAACAAATTCCAAGAGGGATGAATGATTCTACCTAATGTATATACTTCTTAAAACCCATGAATATTGTGAAGCTTTGTTTTAGAAGAAATGCAGGTTATTTTCACCTTAATGTTATCTTGCATTTACTGGTTATGTATAAAGATTGCAATAGAAATGTTCAGCATGAAATGTCCATGCTCTTTTTGTTACTGGATGCAAAAACAAACTGTGGTTAGATGCTGGAAAGGACTCTTTGGTATGGTAAGATGTGGACTATAACTCTTTCAGAGAGATTTATACATCATCTTGAGATTACTAAAGTTCTGCCACAACTTGCATGCTTTAATAAGTCTTCTTTGTAAGCAGGTAGCGCTATGACTACAAGAAGTTCATCTGTCTTCTTGCCTATTTTTAACAATAAGGGATTCTTATTCCTTTTTGTTCTTTCTTGTTTCATTGCACTATATAGGTTTGTATAAAATGATATTTAAAAAGGAGGTCAAAAGAAGAATGATGCAGGGTAATTCATAATTTGTATTCTATGCACCTATTGGGCTGTTTGGGCACTTGTAAAATTTCAAGAATAAATTACAGTAGGTGTGTTTTCATCCAATGGTGTCTGTGAGAGCTTATGTATCCATAAAATGGTCACACCTATCATAGCATAAATATTCATTCACTAGAAGGTTGCTTCCGATCATTTCATTGAGACAATAGAATCCCACTTCTTCAGATTTAGTTATTTCTTTATTTCTTTCCAGAAAAGCTTACTTCCAGACGAAATCCTGGGTGATGGTCACATCTCATTTTAATTCCAGAGTATACTGATAGGTGCCAGGGTGGAGTCCAGAAATTAAGATGGCACTGAAAAAAGATGTTGCTCTTTGCAATGGGCCACTTTCTCCTTTAATTATTTGGACTTTTTAAACTCTCTGAACAACATGTGTAAGGTGATTCAGAGGTTGGCAGACACTCAGGGTAAATATGTGCATAAATAAATAAAAAAGGAGCCTGATATCCATGAGCACCACATTTCTAACTCCTGATACAAAGTGAACAAACTAATTTGAGCATTTATTTTTATGACAAAGTGACTCTGTGAGCAAGAAGAATCACTAGATGCCATCTTGTGCTTGTTATAAAGATTCGTAGCATTGTAACACCTCCAATGTAGAACCCTCTATTAGTTAAAAGAAACAATTCTGCTCGGAATGAAATCAGTATGAAATCGGGCAAGTGTGAAAAGCTGCAAAGTAACTATTTTGTTACATGTTTTTATGACATAATTATATTGATCTGAAAGACATTCATCCAGAACCGCAACCTATTATAACCCACAAAATAAGAAAGCCAGTATAATCTTTTCAATCACTTGATATTCATGGTCTTATTCAAAGGTCTCTGAATATGTCATGTGTGTAATACCAATGCAAAATTTGGCACCGTCGTCACTCCTAGCAATATGTTTCAATAAGGTAATTTTCTTGCTGCCTAGGAAGATCAGCAGGGTGCAATCCTGAACAAAAACAGAGTATGACATCTTATTCAAGCATACATCTGGAAGACAAAACTATACTTTATTAAAGGAAAATGGGATTTCAGGATTGTTTTGACAAGCGGTAAAAATGTTCACCTCACTTTACATACAGTATGGAGTTTAGATTTAAAGCCATAGTAAGTAAAGCTCAGAAGATTAATGGGATGCTTCTTTTTTTCCCCAATTATGCAAATACACCAAAAGGGAGCCAGAAGGTTTTCTATGACATTTACTGAAATATAAAAACAAACACTTTACATAGATACACATTTTTTAAAAATAGAAATTGTCCTATCTTTTTGAACACTCAAATCCATGCTTTCCATTTGCTTATAAATGAGACTCTTCTGACACTATTAGGTTTAAATAGCTATTTGTTAGTATCTCATTCAATTATATTCCCTTTCATAGACTGGGTAACACATGGACATCCTGCATTATGTTAGTCTGAATCATAATTAGAGGCTGGATTTAAATTAGCTGATTTGTTGATATGAAAAGAGTTATGCTTGGGGAATTTTGTTTGCAACTCCTGAGGAAAACAACCCAGTTTGGATGAGCAGTTGGGGAAAACTTCAAAAGAAATTATGAAAATGATGGCTCACTGCACAATCATTTCTGGATTTTTACAGTTCTCATCTGAAACTCCTCTTCCTCCTGATGTTGTCAACAAGAGAAAAGTAAAGTAAATAAAGTTGCCTTCAGAGGCATCATCATATACCCAACTTTGGCTATGTTTGACTGTTTCTTGGCAGACTAAAACATATTGTTTAAAATGGCAATAAAATGGAAGTTGATTAGCCCTGTGAAAGCTTGAATGTCCTCTTGGTAGACAAGATACTACCAACTTGTGGGACTCACTTTATAATGCATGCATAGAATGTTGTAGCATGTGGCATAAAATCTCAGAGCCCTCAGTCTAAAGTTATGTATAATTGACTTGATTTCAAAAGCCCTTTGTGAATACTCATTGCATACCTCTAGAAAAAAGTTATCAATCTCTTCCCTACCAGCCACTCCAAGAGTATCAAAATTATAGTGTACAGAAAAAAATGGAACGCCTAGAAAGCAAGAAAAAGTAGCTTGAGAAAGAGGGGACTTTTTCTTTGTCTCATTTCCCTTTGTTTGCTATGTAACACCAAGCACATTACTCACAAAAATGTGTTCATCAATTGAAAAGGATAGTAATTTGCCAAGAAGCCTCATACCAACATATTATAACTTTCAATGTGATAAAAGGGATAAGAACGTGTTTGCAAAAATACATGTCTGCCTAAATAAAGTGCAATTAATTGATTTAAAATTATTTGAGTAAAATCTAATCAAGTGTCATTTTTGTTTTATGTCTCTTTTATGTCCTTGGCTAGACCTACAGTTTTGTGGGTGGCCTTTAACCACAGACCCAGCTCTACTGCTATCCTTTAATTCTTCGTCCTTTATGTTCTAAGGAAGATTGTTGGGATGTGGTAGAAGGGCTGTTAAAAGGACTCTGAAAGAAGTGGATAATTTGTATCATTTTAAAAGGCTGGTCATGAGGTGAAAAAGGCATTGCCCATTCTTATTCATGATCTGTGATAGAGACTTGATGGGGATAATGTTACCTTATTTCTCTGATGGAATATTTGGTGGTCATCAAATGCTCAGTTGCATCTAAGATGGTATTGTTGTAGACCATTTATAAGGTTCTAACTTGGGGCACAATTTTCCAAGGCTTTTGTTCTTTCCTGTGTGGGCAGTTCTAATTGCTGTATTCAGTGAAGAAGTGTTCAACCCTAAAGATATCCATTGGTGCCATTGGCATATTATTTTCCTATTTTATTTAAAATATGCATGGTGAGAAAAGTAATTCAGTTGTTCAGGATACACTATCAAATCAAGTGTATATTAATAATTTCCACTACCCAGACTATTCTGGAAAAGCAGTGGTAGTTTCACTCAGTGTCTGGATGCAGAAAGGATCTAGAAGAGAAGAAACACTTTAAGACTCAACTCTAGCAAAGTAAGTCAGAAGCCAACCAAATCTAGAACAATAGCAACTTTTGCTTGAAGTGTTGTACTCCCCCCAAAGTTCTAATGCATAATTGAGGTGGTGGGTGATAGAAGGTTCTCAGTTGCTGCTGGAATCGTTGGAAAGAAATGATGGCCAAGGAAATCTTTGCTCAGCTCTGGTTAGTATGCCATTTGTAGCCATTCCAGGAACAGACTTTGCTGGCAATGGTCACATATTGCCCTCAACCCCTCATGTCTTGACTACCAAAATATGCTGTACATGGAATTGCCCATTAAGGATATCCAGAAATAAAACCTGCCTGCTCAAGGCATTCCAGTGAAATTTCTTGATGAAAGAAAACCCTGGAATATTTGGAATGCATTTTCTGCAAGTGGTCTCCCTTCTGGAGTTCCCTATATCAAAAAGAAGATCTGTGTTCTTTATTTTTGAAAGCTGTATAAAAAATTGACTTTAGTGTGGTGGAATGAGAAACAAAGTTCCCTACATTGTAATATAGTGCAATCAGTATGAATTAATTTTACTGATTATTAGAACAGATGAATGAGTATTATTTAGAGATGTTACCAGTTATGACATTAATGCCTTTTTTGTCTGCTTTTTAAAAAAATTCTTCTGATGTAAGCCATATAAATTGGCATGATTAAGGTGGCATGAACACAAATCAATTAAAAAATGTAATTATGAAGGGAAGCTTTATCCTTACTTTCTCAGCAAAGAGGTTGTCTAGGAAGAGCTGCTAGACATAGACAGTTCCAATGAATCTGTTTTGCTCTTGGAAAGTCAACCACTGAAGCTGGACATCTTTTTGAAATAGCAGAAAATTATGTTCCTGTTATAAACTACCAACATGCAACTGGCCTGATATTACTTGTATGAGGTAGAATGTAGTCCAGAGACACAGAAGGGAGAGGGTGTTTCCCAGGGAGCAAAGAGACAACATATCTTTGCTATGCCGGAAAAGGGTAAGATGGACCTCCCCCTCCAGTAGTTCACAGGGTACATTTAATAGTTTTGCAGATAAGCACTTTAATCTGGCAATATATCTGTCAATAGGTAAAGCAACAATAAAGAAGCTACTCTAAAGTAACACTTCAGGTCATTCTTGATGCCTTGGGCTTGACATTACAGGAATCACTAGCTCTCTTCTAGCCTCTTATCTGTTGTTAATCAATAAAGGACTCCTAGAAAGACCTATGAGTTACCTTTTGGTGAGTACTGGTGGAAATAAAAGGAGACACCAAAGTGAAAATATTCTTTGGTTGGAAACCAGAAGTATCCAAAATGAAGCAACAAAGCCGTACTTTATTGGCACATTGAGCACAGTGTGTTTCTTTTCCCTCCGTTTATATGCCATTTTCTATTTTGTGATGACTTCTTGAATTAAATGGTCAAGTTGACTTGACTTGTTCAACACTAAACACAGCTTTCTCTAAAAGTATTGATACTATTCCAATTTTTTTAATAGCATGGTTTTATCCCACTGTTTGTTTGCCATTTTAGAAATGAAAGGAGAGGATTTTTTTTTATTGGCTTTTAAATTTTTCTATCCCTTCCAGTCCCATTAGTGGTTTTAGATGGCTTATGCATATTAATACAAAACTTTTGAAGCTCAGCTAAAAGCTTCCAAGCCTGTGTAAAAAAAAGCTGAGGGTTTTAAACTCCATTCTAAATTAAAAAGAGAGCCAGTTTGGTGTAGTGATTAGGGCATCGGGCGAGAAACTGGGAGAGCATGAGTTCTAGTCCCTCCTTAGGCACAATGCCATCTGGGTGAGCTTGGGCCAGTCACTTTCTCAGCCCTAGGAAGGAGGCAATAGCATCTTGCCAAAAAACTGCAGGACTTGTCCAGGCAATCTCTAAAAAGTGGAAATGATTGGACAGAAGAAAAAAAATTAAAACAAGAACTGGCCAACTTAAAGTTACCAGATCTTGGCTGTAAAAATCTGGATGACCAATAGATGTCAACAAAAATATTAGGGTTTTCTCACCGTTGTTCAAATTTTTGCCCTTCCTAAATTCCAAAAGCAAGTAGTTCCATAGTCTACTTAAAAAGCAGAATAATTTATTTGGGGCGTGCAGCTAGAAATACTATCTGAACAGTTAATTACTGCTCAAAATGATACTTAAAATAGCATTGATTCAAACAAAGAATAAGAACTAGCCTAGTTGATAAAAAAAAGTGGGAGAAATTTTAAGACAGTTTTAAGCACAGTAAAGTCTTACATCAATCCAGTCTCTTTACCCCAAATAACATCTCTCCAGAGATTTAAAAAAAAAAACCCACAGTTGACTTTTATGTATCCTCTCTGTGGTTGCTCCTACCGCCCCGAATTGCTCATCTTCCCAGAGAAGAAATGTCATCAGCTAACTGAATTCTAGGAGCAGAGCTGGAAGGGACTCACACAAGGACAAGACAGTGATGGATATTTCGCCATAGCCAGGCTTGCTGATGTGAATGATGGTAGACCAAGAACAATTTGTAAACTGATTTACTTTTGCTTCTGCTATCTTTATTCCCTACACAAGAATGGCGGAAGGTTATTTAAAAAATCTCAGCAGCTTTTCAGAAATAAAGGAGAAGAGGAATGTTACTCCTTTGACTACAGAGTTTGCAATCTTTTCTTTAGTAATGTTTCTGCACAACAAGATCCAGACCAGTTCTCCATTAATAACTATAATGAACAGTCCTTTAAAATTCACATAACATGCAGTGAAAAAAAAAACAGCACCTGTCAAACCTGGAAATGATGTTGCATAGAACAATATTAAGGCATTTGCAAAACAGACCTCAGCTAAAGTAGGAGGGCTGTTATATCTTAGCTTAGTCTTCATTTGTAAAGTGAGTTTGTGATGATTTTATGAGGAATTTTGTGGGAAGGGAGGAGTGTTGTGGAAAAAAACCAAGATATATTGAATTTCAAAGTGCTATTGTACAAGGGCAATTCGGAAATAAATCTCTGTTTGGTTATCAATGACAGACATTCGCAGATACAGAACTTTTATTATACATATTAGAAAACTACAACATTACATTACTTTTTGACATAATTGCCATTCAAATTGAGGCACTTGTCATAATGTCTTAGAAGGTTTGAAATTCCTTAGTAGTAATCGCTTGATGCCAAATCTGGGCTATGGGCGGGAGGTGATCAAAAACATCCCAATGGAACTGCTTCAAAAGTTCTTGGGTGTGTCTAGTGGTGTGCAGGCGAGCATTATTGTGAACCAACACCACACCAGAAGTGGTGCCATAGAAAATCCCGCCAAATGTGAAGATGCCAAAGGAGTACTGCTAATGAAGTTCATGGAGCGTGGTTCAACCATCAATTCAGAAGTCTACTGTGAAATGTTATGAAAACTCAGATGAGCCATCCATAACAAATGTCAGGGCATGCTGACTTCCGGTGTGGTGTTGGTTCACAATAATGCTTGCTCGCACACCGCTAGACGCACCCAAGAAACTTTTGAAGCAGTTCTGTTGGGATGTTTTTGATCACCACCCTATAAGAATTTCAAACCTTGTAAGACATTATGACAAGTGCTTCAATTTGAATGGCAATTATGTCGAAAAGTAATGTAATGTTGTAGTTTTCTAATGTGTATAATAAAAGTTCTGTATCTGCGAGTGTCTGTCATTGATAATCAAACAGAGGTTTATTTCCAAATTGCCCTCGTAATATACCCATTTAGTCATGGACTAAACTATCACAGTCACCAGCCCAGTCATTTTCTAGATATGGAGGGGAGTAACATAATATTGTAATTTACCTCAGACAAAACATGTTGCTAAATTCTAATGCTTGCTTAAAACAAATGTAATTTTTCCATATGCCAAAGGGCATTTCTTTTAGCACTATACAACACCTCCTCTAAGGACTGTTAACACAGATGAACACCTTATTTTCTAGCCATGAAAGCAATTGTGTCATTTGCAACTTTTGTGAAGCTGCTTCAGAAGTTGCTTCTGGCAGCCTCTATTTGAACATGTGTGTGCAGACACTTCTGACCACTACTTTAGGAATCCTTGCCTGGTCTTAAATTCTTTACTATTACCAGTTAACACTTTTAGAGTTATTCCCTTTGAGGTCATTTTGGATACTTGTGACAGAATTAGATTTGAAAGGAGAACTGTTTACTCAGCAAAATCAAAAGGATGTATCTTACAGAAACATGATTTCAACTGAAAGCATTCGTATAAATTATACTGTCAATTTCTATTTTAGAAACCATCTAGGAATTTTCTGCTTTTCCCCTTCAGTTCCCTAACTTCAATTTGACTTCTGCTGATGCTGTCATATTGCATACAAGACTATGAACAGTTTACTTGAAGACATCTATAGATGACTGAATAGACATCTACAGTATAGAAATGTGTGATTTTACAGATCATCTCTGATTCCTATTGGATTTAGGATGACCTCATTTTCTTATGAAGCCAAGTTCAAATTCTAAAGCACTATATAAATTAAAGGTTTTGACTAAATGATAAACAGATGTTACAATGTATATTCAATTTTATATTTATGCAATACTAGCTCTTTGGGATTATCAGAAAACCTTACCCTAATGAAAAGATACAAACTGACCTGAAATTGGAATCCCCATATCGCTTATTCAAGTGCAGAAAATAGCTTGCAAATAAAACTAAACTTGTGTGGTCTAGGTTCTCATACACTATGTTATGTTGAAACCTCACAGCTCTTGATACGGAATATAGTCTTGCAAAGGTTGTATTATTGGCTTTCAGTGATTCAGAAATATGAGATCCTTTAATTTTTATTTTATTTTTTATTTTGCAAAAGAGATCATATTCTGCTGGAAATCATATTGATACCGCTAAATAAGAGGCTAGAGGTGCTTTTAAAAATGCAGTTTTGCTTCTGTATTTTATTTCAGACCAGGTGATTTATGTTTCTTCCCCAAAGCTGAGCTAATATCTTTGATATTTGGGAATAATTGCTGTATGTCTGTATGTCTATATGTATGTCTCTGTGTTTATATGTTCTATAATTTGCTTTATTTCATTTCATTTCATTTCATTTTATTTTCAGCATAGTTTATACTTCTAATATTACTTAGAATGTTAGTGTTATGGTAAATACACGTACTAAATATTTAGATGAAGGTCTTTAAGCTGTTTGGGTGTTCATCTGTGTGACTCTTGGGCTCAAAAATACATTGTTCAAAAAGTATTATCCACCTATCCTAAATGTAAAGATATTTTTTCCTTCCTCCGTCTGTATATGTTTCATTTGTGTGATAGAAATTGTATGTTAGTAAACATAATTGCTTGCACTTTAAGCAAAGAAGCCTAGAAACCAGCAGATTGACCTAGAAACTAGGAGACAGTGAGTTCTAGTCCCACCTTGGCATGAAAGCCAGATGGGTGAAAGTCATTCTTTCTCAGCCCAACTTATTTTACAGGGTCACTGTTGTGGGGAAATAGCAGGAGAAAATAATATTATGTATATTTGTCACCTTGAGTTAGTTTTAAAAATAACAAAGACAGAATAAAAATCAATCAAACAAACAAAAAACAAATAAATAAAGGGTGGGGGGAAGCTTTAAAGATGCCATAGTTAAGGGCATGACAGTTAGGATTTTTTAACCCATTTTTCCAAAAGCAATGATACATCTCTAGCTATTACTTGCATTTACCCCATTAGCATATGATTGGCCATTTATGGGAATAGAATGCTGAACTACATTGGCCTTGGGTTCAGTTCAGCAGGCTCTACTTATGAATTACATTAATCTATTTGTATTCTGTCAGAGGCTGTTCTATGTCCTCTAAATTTCATGAGCTGCATGTTGAATCCCCAAAATGACATTTTAACTTTTGCTACCAGCAACAACTTTGTCATGGGGGAAAAAAAAGGACTTGTGTTTGGCTTCATGGTAATAATATTTATCCAAAACTAATATTCCAAAAACATCAACTGTTACCTGTACTAGTAGTAAGATAAAAGGAAAAGGGGCATAATGTTAAAAATAGCTATTTTGCTGACCATCCCATTGAAACCAACTGGACAGGCTCCCAAAGGAGCCAGCCTACAATTATGTGGAATGCACCTTTTAAACGACAGAAGAAAGAATTGGATGAAATTTAATTAAAATGAACAGGCAACTTGTGGAGCTATGCTGATGCCAAGTCCATTGTTTAGAAAATGCTGGTGGTATGAGAACCATTAAAACTCTCATTTAGCAGACTGAATAAACAAATCAAACATCTTTATAATTTGTTCTTGCCTTTCACTTCAGGGTTTTTTCCCCCTCTTTCCACACAATCCATCTATATTTTATTGGCAATTTATTATAGTCAGTGGAAGATACCAAAGCCTTAGCAACGAGATCTTGTGATGAGCAAACAAAATGCATTTAATTTGTCTCCGTGTATTACAAGCATTATAATCCCTCTTCTGATTTCAACATGATCGACTAATCTCATCTGCTCAGAAGGATAAGCCTTGTCTCGGCTATGATGACAGGCTTAGAGAATGATAAAAATTAGGACATTCTCATAGATTATGTACTGTAACAACAGATAAGGCTTATGAATAAAGAATGGGCTACAGGTGGTTATTTGTCAAGGCATACTAGATTAAAGGGTTAATGATACCAAGATGCAATATTATTTATAGCTAAATCAGATGCATGGAAATAGGGGAGCCTGTTTCTCACCTGAATTAACAGTAAAGAGAAAGAAACAGTTCTTGCTTTTAAAGAATTTTGTAGCTGTTTCTCTCCGGCAATGAGATGAGAAGGAGGAAGGATGGTGGCAATGAAAAGATAGCTTTTTTGGCATTAGAGGAAGTTCCCTTTGATAACCCATGCGTAACATGATTTAGATCAAAAGGCATAAAAATGAATTGAGCCAGGGAGGGATGAGAAACCCTGTTTCGTTTGCTAACTGTATGGCCATATTAAGGCATTGCTCCAAGTGGTGTTTGCTCTCGTTCTCCTTCTGTGTGCTTCCTGATTGATGAGTTTAGCACACTTGATTGCCTTGCTGAATCTATAAAAATGCTTTATGAATACAAGGGAGGAAACATCTAAACCCAAAAGTATTTTCTTTGAGAAAATGAGAAAAGCTTATTAATTCTTTTTCAACAAACGCTAATCATAAATGAATAATCTGATGGCTTAGGGATTTTAATCCTATTGAAGAAGTCAGACCTCCTTAGCATGTCCATATGCTGTCCTGCCCCCCTCAAATGATGGGGACCTATGGAAATACAGTATCTGCTAGCTCAGACCAAAGGTCCTGTAAGCCATCTCTCTGTGTTACATAGTGGTTAACCAGAAGTTTCAGAAAACTCCCAAATATGGCCAGGAAATGACAACCCACTACAGGTAGTCCTCAATTTACAACCTCANATGTAAAAAAGATGCTGAGACTCTAGAAAAAGTACAGAGAAGAGCAACAAAGATGATTAGGGGACTGGAGGCTAAAACATATAAAGAATGGTTGCTGGAATTGGGTATGTCTAGTTTAACGAAGAGAAGGACGAGGGGGGACATGATAGCAGGGTTCCAATATCTCAGGGGCTGCCACAAAGAAGAGGGAGTCAAGCTATTCTCCAAAGCACCTGAAGGCAGGACGAGAAGCAATGGATGGAAACTGATCAAGGAGAGAAGCAACTTAGAACTAAGGAGAAACTTCCTGACAGTTAGAACAATTAACCAATGGAACAACCTGCCTCCAGAAGCAGTGAATGCTCCAACACTGGAAGTTTTTAAGAAGAGACTGGACACCATTTGTCTGAAATGGTGTAGGGTTCCTGCCTGAGCAGGGGGTTGGACTCGATGACCTCCAAGGTCCTTTCCAACTTTATTATTATTATTATTATTATTATTATTATTATTATTATTATTATTATTATTATTATTATTATTATGTGAGTTTTGCCCCATTTTGCAACATTTTTGCCATATTTGTTAAGTGAATCACTACCGTTGTTAAGTTAGTAACATGGTTGTTAAGTGAATCTGGCTTCTCCCATTGACTTTGCTTGTCAGAAGGTCGCAAATGGTGATCACATGACCCCGGGACACTGCAACCATCATAAATATGAGTCAGTTGCCAAATGTCTGAATTTTGATCAGATGACCATGGGGATGCCAAAATGGTCTTAAGTGTGAAAAATGGTTATAAGTCACTTTTTCAGTGCCATTCATACAGTCATTAAATGAACTGTTTTAAGTTGAGGACTACTTTTATTAGTCCCTATTAGCAGGTACTTAAGGTAAGTATTCCATGGAAATGGTAAGCAGCGGTTAAGACTCTTAGTCACTAAAAGCCCGCACTTCCATGAAAAAGACAAATCTCCTTTTAAAACTGTTCGCATTAATGGTCCCTATTACATCTGAAGGCAACACATCCTGCTGTTTAACTATGATTCTGAACTAGCTGCACTGAAAGGTAAGTAAAACTTTCAATAACATGATCGGAAACCTGAATCATACAGGTTTTTGAATGATCATAAATGATTTAAATTAGAGAATAGAAAGAGAACTTATTAAATTCGCAGACGACAGCAAGCTGGCAGGAATAGATAACACCCCAGAAGATAGGTTCAAGGCCCAGATGGATCTTGACAGACTTGAATATTGGGCCCTATCTATAACAAAATGAAATTCAATGTAGAGAAAAACAAGTTTTTACACTTAGACAAGAAAACCAAAAACAAATATACAGGTACAGATTAGGTGAAACTTGGCTCAATGACAGTAACTGCAAGAGTGATCTTGGAGTTCTAGTAGATAATCACTTAAATATGAGGCAGCAGTGTGCTGCAATTGCCAAAAAAGCCAATGCAATCCTAGGCTGCATTAACAGAGGGATAGAATCAAGATCATGTGAAGTGTTAGTATTGTTTTATAAGGCCTTGGTAAGACCACTTGGAATATTGCATCCAGTTTTGGTCACCCTGATATAAAAAAGACATCGAGACTCTGGAAAGAGTGCAGAGAAGACCAATAAAGTTGATTAGGGGACTGGATCCTAAAACGTATGAAAAACCATTGCAGGAATTGGGTATGTCTAGTCTAGTGAAAAGAAGGATTAGGGGTGACATAATAGCAGTGTTCCAATATTTGAGGTGTTGCCACAAAGAAGAGGGGGTCAAGTTATTTTCCAAAGCACCAGAGGACAAGACAAGAAGCAATCGATGGAAACTAACCAAGGAGAGAAGCAACCTAGAACTAAGGAGAAATTTCCTGACAGTGAGAACAATCAACCAGTGGAACAGCTTGCCTTCAGAAGTTGTGAGTGCTCCATCACTGGAGGCTTTTAAGAAGAGACTGGACAGCCATTTCTCTGAAATGGTATAGGGTTTCCTGCTAGAACAGGAGGTTGGACTAAGAGGCCTCCAAGTTCCCTTCCAAATCTGATGAACAGGGAGAACAGAGAGTTCAATTCTCATTTAACTGAATATTAACATAATTCCTCTTCTGTAGAGGAAAACAGAGATAAAGTTGGTGAAGTTATGCAAGAACCATACCTGCCTCGATTCTGAAGGTATAGGAGGAGATAGAAGGAAATTCTGGCAGGCTTTCAAGTTTCTCCTATGGCACCCTATGATAAGAATTCCAGTAGTCCTTATCATATCTGTTTCCTAACCTGGCCTACCTTGAATGGCAGGCAGCTTCCGACCTTCACTTCATCGCTTATGTAGAACTGAGTCCTGAGAGAGAGCAAACACCCTGGAGGCACCTCTCTTTCTGTGCACCAAAGGATGAAAGTAGCATTGCACCAACATAACACAAGTTTTACCCTTACGTGCATTGTGATGTTGCACATAGGTCAGAGCTTGCATCACAATAGCTCCATACTGCCTTTCTCATTTGGACAAATCCACTGGATGGTGCAGATGTCTCTGATATATTTACATAGGGAGTAAAAAATACTAAAAGTTTGCAATGAGATCAGGGGAGACTGTATATAAGAAATACTCAGCATTATTTCCTTTTAAATATTAAATAAATTTACAATATTCTCAAACATCCTGGTACTGATAATAAATATCTTGTGTTGGCTCCAGATAGCCCTTGAATCATACTATCAGAGTTAGATGGTATAATTGGCATTGGCAGCCTGGCATATATTATTTTTTTATTACATGCTTCCCTCCCTCCCTCCCTCCCTCCCTCCCTCCTTCCTTCCTTCCTTCCTTCCTTCCTTCCTTCCTTCCTTCCTTCCTTCCTTCCTTCCTTCCACCAGTTTTCCTATATACAAAGGTGCTTCTAGTAGAAAAAGAGTTGGTATGTGATCTTATTGCCTTCTTTGGTCTAACTGTCCCACTGTCCCAATATGACAGAGTATGACTTTTATCATCACCAGACAGTATAGAGAACAACTGATAAAGGAAAACTACCTGGCCTCTGTATTTGGAGTTGTAATGTTGGTTGTTGAGTGAAAGATTTATTCATAGTCAGAGCCATGTAATTAAATCAAAATGAATTCATGGAGCACCCTACCTATTTGCTATTCACTGAATCAGCTCAACTTTTTCAGGCTTCTATCACCATTGCTTTAAGGATGTAATCATTAAAGTTAAACTCTTAAAGGAGCAGTTCTGTTCACTTAAAAGCCTGAAAGAAAGTTTGGCTGCTTCCACAGATAGCAGAGAGGTGGATGTGCTGATCTAAGATAATGTTCAATATTAATTTCATGGGTTTTTAAATTCCCTTTGATGATTTTCAGATATATTGCCCAGGAAATAACTTCCACATTCTCTTTAAATGTTGCCTTAGGTCAGGGGTAAGCAACCTTGGCTCTTTTATGACTTGTGGACTTCAACTCCCAGAATTCCTGAGCCAGCCAAGCTGGAATTCTGGGAGTTGAAGTCCACGAGTCATAAAAGAGCCAAGGTTGCCTACCCCTGCCTAAGGTAAAAAAAAAACAAAAAACTTCTCCCACACCATCATATTGCTGTATAATATTGTGGATTTTCTGAAAAGACATCATCTGAAATTTGATGCAGGTGACACATTGCAGTCAGCTCCAATTAATATTATTTAAGGCTAGTGAATGTGGCACTTTAACACACTGAACATATTGGACATCTCTCATAATGGATCATAGTCTCTTATTATGTCAATAAATGATGCAGTGATAGATACTTAACAGAGGTGTGAATCTCACTTTGTCATTTACATTTTCAGCTTCATAATCTGGAAGATGGATGAAAGGACTTTGGTGAATAAATATTGCCGCCAAATGATTACTTATGTAAACATCAGACCTGGATATCATAATCAGGTGCTTGTTGTAACAAGAACAAGCACCTGCTCATAATATCCAAATGGGATGTTTATACAGGTAATCAGTTGGCTCCAGACTAAAATAATTCAGGATTTTAAAACAGCAACATTGCAATAACATAAATATGATCAAAGGGTTTTCTCCTCCGCATTTCATCACAAAGTAGAGTAATCTCTTTTTTTTTCCTGTAGACTGAAATGTATTTGCTATATATTTCTATCATAGCAAAATACAAGGTTTTAATGTTTCTCAGGCAAATTCTATTTTTTATTATTACTATTATTTTTAAATGAAATTATTGTGTTTTTGTTAGCAGACCTGACTTACAGATTCCAGCAATAGTGTTTACTGGATCTTAAGTAGATGGCAACATGTCCCATATTATATACCTCAGTACTTATAACAGGAAATTTATATGTGTGTACACTCTACTGAAATATACTCGACAGAAAAGAAATATTACACTTAAAACATTTAGGGGAAAAATACCATTTCTCATTATACCCTTGAAGTGACATTATTTTGAAATGATTGGAGATTTTCCCCCCCTCATGCCTGAAGAACCTGCCTCTAATCTTTATCAGATAGTGATAGTTTCATATTTTACATCCAGAATTTCAAATGGCCATGTAATTTATTTTGAAATAAGCAACACTCTTTACCGAAGAAATGACTTTTAATACACATTTTTTTTTAAAAAAATGGAAATATATAATTCTGTTGGTTGCCTCATAACAATCTTTTTTATAAATATATTCAAATAAATAAAAACTTAAGTCTCAGTTCCTGGCAACCGAGATCACTAGGGCCTTCAGTGACAATTAGGACTCTGAGAATACAAAATGTCTATGTTCTTTCTAGAGAAGTGCAACCCATTTTAGAATAGACAGACTCTCCAATTTCTGTGCCTGTCAAGGTAAATTTGATCTGTTTTACTGCCCAGTTCTGCTAAGGCAGTAATCTATCAGGGGAAAGTTATACTCACTTCTGAAAACATATGAGCTTGCCAGGATCTTCAGTTTTTCCTTCCACAAGAAAAAAAAGAAAAGAATTGAAAAACCAAACCAATAACCAAATAGTGTGTGTTTTTCAGAGACTTCTTTGCAACATTGCTAGGAAAAGAAAAGAAAAAAAGTAATGCCTTGACTATCTTATACATTGTCAACAATGAGTTGGATTTCTTTTGTGGATACCAGATTAATAATAGCAAGAATAGAGTTTGGGCTAGTCTTTGCTCCAGTTACAGGAATAAAAAATCTGCTAGAAATAACAAACCCTATTCTGAGGGACCTGCTAAGAATGAAAATTCTCCTTCCAGAAAGGAACCATGGTGATATGGGAGATACATGACCCGTGTTTGCTTTCTAACACTTGGCTCATCTAAGACCTTTATTCCTAAATGGTTAGAAAAGGTATAATGTTAGTTTTCCTCCTTTTTCCTAGAGCTATTGTATTATTGGATGTAATATTATATTATTCTAATGGCCTGCAGAACTCCCACATTATAACAACAACAACAACAGTAATAATAATAATAGAGTTGGAAGGGACCTTGGAGGTCTTCTAGTCCAATTCCCTGCTCAGGCAGAAAACTCTATACCATTTCAGACAAATGGCTGTCCAGTCTCTTCTTAAAAGCCTTCAGTGTTGGAGCATTCACAACTTCGGAAGCAGGTTGTTCCACTGGTTAATTGTTCTAACTGTCAGGAAATTTCTCTTTAGTTCTAGGTTGCTTCTCTCTTTGATTAGTTTCCATCCATTGCTTCCATTTTCTGATTAAGATGGGAAGGAGACCAGCACAATCTGAAATTTGCTCCTTTGGCAGTTAATCCTTTATGCGCACTGACACTTATTTGTAAGTAAGCATGTTTACAGACTTACAAATCATAGAATTCGGAGGAATTGGTACTATTTGTTTATATTTCTCCAGGTCATTGATTATATAGAACCAGCATTTTTTAAGTGGTTCTATGCTTATTTAGGGGTATTGTGATGTATATGTATGACCTATGGCTGGGTACCAATCAGCTACCCTCTTGTCAAATGTCCTTTATTAGTGGCTCTAACAGTGCATGACTACATCAACCAACTCAAGACGTCCTTTTGGGGGAATACAGGGGTCCTTCCTGGGCACTGGGCAAAAGGTAACACAGGAAAAAGAGGATGTCCCTGGCACCTGGGACACACAGCAAGAATTGACAAGCCCCAGAAAATAGAATAATAGACCCCTGACTCCTCTCCCAACGTCTGTTAGACACACAAGTTGGACTTCCAAATAGCATTGTTTGGAACTCTACATTTAAGAGAGAACAGGGGAGTATGCAGAAATGATTTCAGCATGGGATATTTTATTGATGTTTGTTTCCCTTTTGATTTCATTGTTAGATTGAAACTTCTTGCTGGAAATGGGTAGGTAGGTAAATCATGTTTGGTATTCCCAGAAGACAGGTGACTGGGTTGTCCAATTTATTTTGCTATTTTTCCTCATACCTAATCCTTTTGAGAGTTAGATGACTAGGCTAATTGACCTCTTTTAGTATTTTTACAACAGCCCACCAAATTGATCCAGTAAAGTGTATTTATTGTAAAAATACAGTAAGAATGAATGTGAACATGCTGATGTATTGGCATATGGAGGATCTTGGTCCATTAGTTAGACAGGACAATTTTATTTTATAAGATTGTGTGTACCAATTAGAACTTCATATGATTATGATTATGCAAATTCATTTCAATAAAGTTTGCAAAGGGCAGGCATGAAGGAGTGAATTGCTTAATAGCAAACACAGAGATGAGATAGAGATTAAGCATTTAAGCAACACAGTTCCTTTCAAAAATGCCAATCAAACACTTTGATCATTTGGTGTTTAATAATAAAGTAAAAATAAGTTTGGATTTATAGAGACCATTCTCTTTCAGCATTTGTAAAACCCTGAAGTGTTACATTCTTATCATGTCTTTTTATATTTTCAGGTTTCTGAAAAGGGCTTCCTTAAGTCATTGCCATAATATTCCAAAGTTTAAGAAAAGTGGGTGCAATTTGTAATATATCTTGGAATGTTATTTTGCTCTTAAAGACTTTGTTGGGAGGATAAATGAAATGAAATGTCTGTAGGATCCAGCAAGCAAGACAATTTAAAAAATGTTTGGTATGGTTTGCTCTCTTCTCCAACTGAAAAAGGTTGTATTTCCTTTTTCAATGCCTATAATCTTCAACAACTTTCACTTTATTGAGCCCATAAACATGGCTGTTGCAGCAGCAAATCATGATGGTTTGCAGAACTCTATCAAGGAAGCTACAGAAGAAATGTTGCTGAAAAGTTGGTGTTTATGACATTAGATCCTTCAACATATTTCCTAGATCAGAGATGCCCAACTGGGCACCAGGGACCAGTTCCATGGAGAGAGGTTTTTCCATGGACTGGAGGGCTGTTATCTTCATCACCATGGTTAGAATGTCCTTGAAAAGTTTCCACCCATCAGTGTCTCAACAAATATCTGCAGAACTGAAGAGGTTTCGGTTCTCTCTACCTAACCCACTCGAAGCCTCATCTCCCCTCCCCTTTACTCCAATGACAAGATGAAAACAATAAGGCATGCAGCTGCCAAGGTTTCATTCTTGACACCCCTTACAGTGTAAGAATGCAAAACAAAGTAATACACTTGGGAGATTATACAGGGAGTCCTGGATTTATAACAGGTCATTTAGTGACCATTCAAAGTTGCAACGGTACTGGAAAAGTGACTTATAGCCATTTTTCACACTTGTAACCATCACACTATCCCCACAGTCACATGATCAAAATTCAGATGCTTGGCAACTAGCATGTATTTGTGACGGTATGTATGACAGTTGCAGTCTCCCGGGGTCATGGGATCCTCTTTTGCAATCTGCTCACCAACAAAGTCAATGGGGAAGCCAGATTCACTTAACAACCATATACTAACTTAACAGTGATTCACTTAACAACTGTGGCGAGAAAGATCACAAAGTCGGGCAAAATTCACTTAACAACTTTTTTACTTTGCAACAGAAATGTTGGGCTCAGTTGTGATCATGGATTACCTGTAATAAGAATCTGAGTTCCTATCACCTGTTAATTTTTTAAAACTCTACTAGTTTTTTTGTTTTTGTTTTACTGATCGTTTGCTGCTCAGAGGCACAATTGTCCAAGTAGGGCAGCTATATAAATTCCACACATAAATATTTTAAAGATTAAACATCCTGCCTAGCCTTATTGGAAAGTGGCTATTTTTCAGTAGCCTGCTGTGCCTGCTGTTCTTCAAGAACTGCGGCTCTTTGATTTGTGCTTAATTTCTTAAAATGTCCTTCCCCAACTTCAAGAGCACTGTTATTGTTATAAACTCACGCAATGTGAATTGGAATACTTTGAAAAATGCTCTCCTGACTTTCTCAGACTCTGGGCCGACCAATATAAAATTTGCTTTAGTCATTATCAGCATTACTTCAATGTTGATATCACCTCTGGGGGGGATGGATTATTGCTGTGCTTTATTTGAACTTTAATGGGATTCAAGCTTTCTCTATATAGAAATTGCTGAAAAGAAGAGCTTTGTCTTAGTCTGAAAGATAAGTAAATATATACACATATAACATCTTTGATCGTCTGAGGAGCTAATTGCAGTTCAGTCTAACTGAGCCTTTACTTATTTTATCTGAGCCAAGAGATTCATTGATGGAATTCTGCAGCATGTTGGAGGTTCAGGAGCAGGATGTTATGGCGGTAAAAAAGTGGGGCTGGAGAGAAAGGGACCTGTTTGATTATGAAAATACATTTGGTTTGTGAAAATAAGAGTTGGGATTTAGAAAGAAAATTAAGCACTTGGTTACCTAGCCAATGAGGCTTGGATAAACGTCTGAGTGACAAGACTGACAAATGTTGCACTAACAAAATCATCTTGGTAAACTTTGAAAGGTATCTGAAGAACACTTCTCAAGTAGGAGTGGCAAAGGGATGAATTATATCAGCAATAATCCAACATTTCCATCAAATGTTGCCTCGCAGTGCCAACATCGATAATTATTTGCTTTGATATATGCATTTCCTCCAGAGATGTATGGGCCATCTATAATCCATTTATCTGGCTTTACACTGTAGCCAGACTGGTAATAAAGTACATTTTAAAAGATTCTTCAGTCACTCTGTAATTTTTTTAAAGTGTAACTTCTACTCCATATGGCAAAATTTTAAAAGGAAAATGAAACACAAACCAAACTTCATTTCTGGCTAAAGAGACGCCTGCCCTCATTCTCTCCAAATTAAATTTCTGATTGAATTCTTTTATATGACTAATCTTTCTAAGGCAGTTTCCACAGAACCATTCCTCCGGCTCAGAGAAAAGAAAATGCACATATATGCTCAGTGTTAGCAGCAAACTGATCTATATATTAGGCAGAAGCACAAAAAATTCTCATTGATTGCTAGAAGCTATGTGTCCAGACCACAGACTGAGTAACCTTTTGTTTGGTAAGCATCTTTTCTTATTTGGGTCAATTCTAATGATCGTTTCTATTTAATTGTTAATGTGATTCATTTTAGATCTCAGCTAAAAGTTCCCACACCTGAGAACTTTTGGTATGAATTTCTTCTTTGTGAATTGCAGTTCTGACCTTCCCATTGGCCAAATGCTTCCTAAACAATCCCCATAAAGACACAACTTTATTCTGAATGGGGTGGAAATGATGGCTGGAAGATGACCGGTTTTGTTTTGTTTTGTTTTTGTTTTGTTTTTTGAAAAAAGGCCATTACTGTTACCAAAATTACCTAGTCAATCCTCCTCAAACAAGAAGTGTACTTTTCTTCCACATGTGCTTCTCCCTACACAAAAATTCATGTTTTCAACTCAAGATTTTGTCAAAATCTTCATATAGCTCACTGTCCCCAATCCTCCCTTTTTAAAGGAGGTCACTGAGAAAATGGCAAGGGAAGCAACCTGGAGGGCACCCTGATAAAATGAATAATCTGGCTTTATTTCAAACAGGGTTCAGGCATGGACGTGGACTAAAAACATCACTGATTATTTTGGTTGGCTTTCATTGGGAGTTGGATGGTAATCCTGAAATCTTTCTGTCCTTTTTGATCTCTCAGTAGCTTTTGAAACCATCAGACATGGTCTCCTCCTGGATCATCTACATTATATTTTAGTGTATTGACTGTCTTCCCACTACTTTTCAATATTTACAAGAAGCCACATGGTTGTGGAGGATTGTAGACCTGATCTTAGAAACCAGGAAGGAATAAATGAACCATTAAAAATGGAACTTTAAGTAAATTTTATTCAATTCTGTTATGCTCACTGTAATAAAGATTTGATTTGATAGTTAATACTGAGAAAGAGGAAATAAACTCAAAATAATACCACCTTGATTTTGTCTCATATAAAATGGGGCAAAGAGAATTTGGACAAGCTATCAAGATTGATATGAACCCTTTGAGGTAAAATTAAGGAACAGGCATGGCCAGGATTCCAGCAATGGTCTTTATTATAATGGAATAGAATAAGATAATCTTGAAAACCTGTCCAACATAATATAATTTGTAATATGTTTCTGGGGGAGTGGACACCAGGGAAGGATTAATGGATACATGTTAGTGATTTTATATGGTTGCTTTATTGATCTACAGTATATTGTCAGGTGAAACCAACAAAAAGCACTCATGAAAGGTCTCAACAGTGGTTTTATTGCTAGTCAAATATGTTACAAGAATCTTTCCAGACTGACTGCATTCACTTGCAAACAGCAAGATAAGGCTTCAAGGATTCTGGGGAATGCTCAGCCTGTTCCACTTGCTGCTGTGCAATAACTCTAAATTCAGACACACACCCCACCCAGCTCCCCTCCAGTCTAGCTGGAGATTCCAACACAATATGGAGATATTGTAAACCACCAGGTATCCTTGTAGAGTTGGCAGTAGAGAAATGCCATGATTATAAGTAAAATATAAATAATAACAGTATAAATTAAAAGAGACATATGGGTTGTTTGTGCTGAAAAATTGTAAGAATGAGACTAACTGTGAAAAGGCTTAGCCTTCCCTACCAATAAGTCAGTACGGTATTTATAATTTATTTATTAAATTTATTGGCTGCCCATCTTACCACAGGGTAACTCTGGGCAGCTTACAATATTAAAAAGATTAAACTATATAAATAAAATATTATGAAAATACAAAAATACAAAATACAATACACAGCTCTAGCTAAAAGATGGGGAGGGAGGGAGCAGGATGAGTAAGGGGGGAGGTGGGATCTGTTATGGATCTATCAATCACCCCCACTGTGAAGGCCTTCCTTTGGAGCCCCAAGCCAACTGGCAGACCCAGGTCTTTAAGCTCTTGCAGAAGGTCAAAAGGATTGGAGGTTGGAGCTGACCTCAATCCAGGGGGAAGATGTTAAAGACAGGAGCAATGGCAGAGAAGGTCCTTCTCCTGGATCCCACCAGCCGGAATACCCTGGCCAATGGGGCCCGCAGCATGCCTCCTCTGCCAGCACAGGTGAAGCCAGTCAATCCCAGTGGGATGAAATTGTTCCCCAAGTAGGCTGGAGCCATGCAATGAAGGGCTTTAAAGGTGATTACCAACACCTTGAATTGCACCCGGAAGCAAACAAGCAGCCAATGTAGCTTGAAGAGTGGTGGTGCCATATGGGCTACCTTTGTGGCCCCAAGAACTGCCTGTGCTGCTGCAGTCTACTATTATAACATGGGCCAATTCTTATGACCCTTCCAAACATTTTGTGTGGATCTCAGCACTCCCATCCAACTTGCTGCCAAATCTGTACTTCCTGTAAAATACTTTGGAATATACCACCAAATGTTGAGAACAAGCCCAGCTGCATTATATGAGGCAAAGATTAAACCTAGACCTTTGTGAGTCAAAGGTCCCATTTTTGGCCCTGTGTATGTTAGCCCTGCCTACTTTCCTTTCCTAATCCTTCCCACTTCTGGCTACCGAGATTTGAGCATAAATATGAACACTGAATATAGTTGCTATTCTTTGAATAAAATAAACAAAGCACCCTCTTTCTTACATAAAAGCAGTGGAGGAAAATCTTATTCATGGTTCAAAAAATGTTCTTTAGATCCCAATGTGTTGCTTCCCCCAAAATTTATGGAGGCTAAGGGCAGTGTATGGCCAGACTTGTTTTGAGATAACTCCCAGGCCTCTGAGCTGTAAAATTTATACTTTCTTCTGCTGTATGCTTAGGCCATAATTTCTTTAATCCAATGGTAATATATCAGGGAGTCAAGAGCAAGCTCCTACTACTATCTGCAATCAAAATACATTATATGAGACCGTTCTATTTTGCAGTTTTACATCTTATTTCACTGAGCCTTGTTTCAGGAAAATAACACTCACTATGGCTCTTAAAGCAACAGTGGATCCAAAGGCAAGGTTACCTTAGCAATGCTGTTACTGATAACATGAAGGGTGCTTTGTTTATTTTATCTCAGAATTTTACCTCAGAAGTTTATTTCAGAATTTTTATACCTCAGAATTTTCATGTTAAAAAATGGAAACGTTTGGTGATGTTTCAGAGTATAATCAATAGGGAACCACACAAATGTAATATTCAAGGTAGGCTTTGAAATAATCCTTGGTTAAAAGATTTGGGGATGGGGGGGAATGGTTAAAGATCTTGGATCACATGTGATAAACACATTCCAAGTGAATCTAAATTCAGGTCTCTGAGCATGAACTGCAACCCAGATGTTCTCCAATGAAAGACAATCCCTGGACTCTCGCTTGGAATATTAGTTGAATGATTAACCTCCATGAAGATTTTGTCTTACATTCCACACCCATTCATAAATTGCCAGCACATTTCTTGATAAATGAATGTAGAATTAGAATTGCTAGTTAAAATTAAATTGTGTTGAAGGTTCGGCTGAGATTAAAATAGTAAGAACTCTATTCCGTTGCCAACATTACATGAAAAGCAAAATATCATCAGAGTGGAACAAGGAAGGTTTATCTGTGGGTGCCAAGTGTCTAGCTATAAGCACATGTGCTTGGCACCTGGGGCTCTCAACCTGAGTGCCAGCATGTTTACCAAACACAGTGTAACTGAAAAATATTCAACTCTGAATAAATGGGGGTAGGGGTGAGGGTGAGAGAAAGCTATATATAATCACAGACACACACCCAAGAATGGTTGCTTTATGCATGATATAGATTACCAGTTGCTGATAATACTGATAAAAATGTGTTTTTCATTATGCTGTTGACTATATCAGGTTTGCTCCCATTTCAGAGATCGGGAGAACAGAGGGACCAGCTGTAAATCCATACAGTTTAGAAAGCTGACAAAGGAACACACATCAAGCTAAGTAATGAAACAATGCAACTATCTAAAATGTACATAGCACTTGTCATGTAGCTACTTAATTGGCTATTTGAGCACTTATGAAAATAGTGTGTTTCATTGGTTCTTTCTTTGTAATTGCAGTTCTTTATTCTCGGAATATAGGCAAGTTCAGCTTTACCAGAAAACATAGATAGGAATGGATTTGAGAAAGTTGTATGCAGCAAATACAGTCATGTTGTAGAATATTTTTTTATGTCTTTAAATATTTAAATACATTTATTTTAAGCAATATGTTATAATAATGTGGAAAAAATACTTTTTTATTTGAAATTTAATACAATAAGGAAATGAAAAAAGATAGAAGAGGAAATTTAGTGCAAGAAACTTAAAACTCCAGAAACTTGTAATAACTTTCTGAAAAAAAAATCTTCTACAGACATGGTTAAAGAGATTGAGTTCATAATAAGTAAGATGGAAGGAAACTTGTGAATGACAAAAAGAAATTGGAAAACTGAGTAAGGAATAAGCTGGTAAATTTCTCAGAGGAAGATGAAAAGAGAAAAACAAAAGGAGGAAATAGAAAGTGGGAGTAGGCTAGAGACAATTTTAGATGTTAGTTTTTCCAAAACAAGTGATGATAATTTGGAATATTTTGCTATGCATACTCCTCCCACCTGGACTTACAAAAACTTGCATAAGCTGCATAACCTTGTTTGAAGTAGCAATGGATCAAAATTAATGGATATGAATGCATCAGAGTAAAGCACTTTAAATAATTAGCAAACTTTTTAGGAAGAATGAACTATCTGACTTTAGAAACAACAGTGGCACACTTTTCAAACATTTAAGACAGAACTTTGAACTGGCTGAAGAATAGCAGCCAAAAAAGAATGTCCTTCCTTCCTTCCTTCCTTCCTTCCTTCCTTCCTTCCTTCCTTCCTTCCTTCCTTCCTTCCTTCCTTCCTTCCTTCCTTCCTCCCTCCCTCCCTCCCTCCCTCACTCACTCACTCACTCACTTACTTACTTATTTACTTACTTACTTACTTACTTTCATGTCTCATCCTACTTTGACAATTTCAGATGCTTTATATAAATGAGTACTCCATTCTGGTTTTGTACTATGAGAACCAGGGCTTTTTTTCTCATAGAACGCCCAGAACAGAGTTCCGGCATCTTTTTTGGATGGAACCTTATAGGGTAGGCAAGTCGGGTTGTATGATGTGTGTGAGTTCCGGCACCTTTTTTTTTTTTTTTTTTTTTTAGAAAAAAAGCACTGATGAGAACCTTATGAATTATATGGTTTAGCTTGGGTTGCTGCAGTCAAAATTTTAATACTATCCTATCCTTTACTCCAGGAAACTAGTACTGTCCAGGTAGGGTTGAAAGTATCTTCATTCATTAAGAAAGTGATTAATATGCCAGGGTTATAGAACCCCATTGTTCTAGAATGGAGTTTTGTTCCTCCCAAAGGTAGCATCCTGCTCTAGTTTTAAATAAAGTAGATAGAACATGAATAAATGTACTTGTGTTGACTAGCTAATTAGCTAATCTGAGAAAATAGAATTCTTCATGAACTTATTGAAGAAATAAATGGGACATATTAATAAAAAACAAAGTCTCCCTTGTTGAGCTTCACTCCTGGGGACTTCATGAATATAGTCATATTTTTGTTGTTCAGTTGCTAAGTTGTGCCTGACTCTGCGACCTCACAGACCACAGCATAACAGGACTCCCTGCCTTCCACTATCTCCCAGAGTTTGCCCAAATTCATGTTCATTGCATCAATGACACTATCTAACCATCTCATTCTCTGCAGTCCCCTTCTGCTTCTCCCTTCAATCTTTCCCAACATCAAAGTCTTTTCCAATGTGTCCTCTCTTCTCATTTGATGATAAAGTACTTGAGCTTCAGCTTCGGTATCTGACATATCCATAGACTTGGAAACAATATGGAAACAGTGCTTCCATATTCCTATAAATAGTATGGAAATGCCATCCTGTTGTCTTCTTCTAAGATCTTGGTTTAACATCCCAGTCTAGCCTATGTCCTTGAGATTCCCAGATCATCTTCCATCTAACCCAGGGGTGTCAAGCTGCTGGCCTGTGGGCTGGTTGTATCATATGGAGGCTGTGCGCCCAGATTCGGCAATGCGAAAAAAGTCACGATACATCACGATATGTCATGTGACATGGCAAGTTTGACACCCGTGATCTAACTGCTAACTAAGCCCCACCTGCTTTGCTTCAAGCCAGATGCCACCTGTTGAGCTTAATGTTCTAATAGTTAGACACCAAAATTAGAAATTCAAACAAACCAGGTTAACCATTTCATGAGAGGACTAACTGTCTATTTTTTTCCTATTTCTCTTCTGAGAGTGGATTGTCTTCCCTCCCATAGGCTTATCCAAAGGAATAGAGGCCTGCAGCTTTTGAATTACCTTGAGATGAAGAGCCCTCTCAGCCACAGAATTTGCTGGTGTATCCTAAATGTGTGGGATGGAGGGCGTGGAGAGAAGAGAGAAAGAAATGTGCCTTACAGCTGTTCTGCAGTCAACATCTGTTCCTTCTCCATATCAATTCCATCATCTTTTGTATTTTAAATATTTGAACTTTTCCTAAATTAAGGCAAACAAGCAGCTTTCCGCTTCAATTATTCTAAACATACAATTCTCATTTAAAAACAGAGGGAGAAATAATATTGCTTGTGCATGTCTACCTAGGGACAGGGAGAATTGGTAGGAGGGAAGGGTGGGGGAAGGAGCGACCCAGCCTGTCCGTAGGCGTTCTTGCAATCACATTTGCTTGGCTTAAGCATGACAGTGAAGTACATTAGTGCTAATTATAAACATGAAATCCTGTTTTATCCTCTTTCAGATGAGATGGATGTGGAATAAGTATCAGAGTATATAAATGATAGATAAATCAGTTTGAAGTTTGGGACGATGGCTGAAATCATTAGGGTTTCCCTTTTCATAGCATTATCTCTGAAAGAGAAAATGACCACTTGCAATACAAGTAATCCTCGGCTTACAACAGTTTGTTTAGTGACCATTCGAAATTACAATGGCACTGACAAAAGTGACTTATGACCATGTGTCACACTTACAACCGTTGCAGCATCCCCATAGCCACATGATTAAAACCCAGACCCTTGGCAACTGGCTCATATTTATGATGGTTGCACTGTCCTGGGGTCATACAATCACCTTT
>NW_015386527.1:152205-160036 GCF_001527695.2 Protobothrops mucrosquamatus
GGAGGAATTAATTTCACATAAACAAAATGATTGACACGGAACTGCCTTGCCTGCAAAAACAGCACATTTATTTCGGAGATCACTGAAAAGGATGCCTGAGATTTTGTTGTAATCTTGGACCCCTTGAAATGAAGGTTCTTGAGTTTGGATGGATTTTTCCTCGTCTCAATGTACAGATGTACAAGGAACACTTTATATAGTGTTTCTGAAAATAAGACCCAACTGGAAAAATAATCCGTGCATGATTTTTCTGGACGCATTTAGTACGGTATTTCCCAGAATATAAGCCCTAACCAGAAAATAAGCACTAATACGTCTTTTGGAGCAAAAAATAATATAAGACCCAGTCTTATTTTGGGGGAAACACAGTACATATGTGTATGCGTGTGTGTATATATATGTATGTACACACACACACAACATATTCTTTTGAATGCAGATGCTGTTGTATAATAAAGTTGTAGAGTTGGGCCATTTAACTTGCATCAATTTTCGGTATCATAGCTACAATGGAGTGGCAAACTGTGCTGAAAATCAGCCAATTTATTTTGTTAAAGTTTTGAAAGTTTTTTTCTCTTTCTCTTCAAAAAGTTTTCTTACCACTTTCCCTTCCTTCCTTCCTTCCTTCCTTCCTTCCTTCCTTCCTTTCTTCCTTCCTTCCTTCCTGCCTTCTTTCTTTCTTTCTTTCTTTCTTTCTTTCTTTCTTTCTTTCTTTCTTTCTTTCTTTCTTTCTTTCTTTCTTTTTCTTTTGCTATCTTACTTTCTTGCTTTTTTTCCTATGTTTTGGTTGTGTTTGGAAGTGGTGGGATACTACTCTTACAGTTTTACAGTTTTCTGTTACCCATCGATCCTTCATTCAGAAGTCACCCTTTTCCGTGTCTTTGTTTTGGACTGATGATATGTCCAATATGAAAAGCTAGTGGGAATACCTTTCTGCCATCTTCTTTTGGGATTTAATTAATTAATTGGGTGGAGCCAGGAAAACTGCAAAATCCCTGAAAAAAATATGCCACAATAATAGAACATTCATTCACGTACAGTACCAATGTTTCAAAGTAAACTATAGAAGAAAAACTTGCTTTTCTTCTCTATAAAACAGATTTCTATTTTTTTTAAAAAAAATATAAGGCTTTGAGGAGCATCTTATATTTATAACAACCCTGTGATAAAAGAAGGATTGCTTTCTGCTATCCATTTTGCCATTCATAAAATCCATCAGAGAGAAACATTTATAACCCGAAGGGTTCATATTTGTCCCAGTGCACATATTTCATATCCTATCAACCACATTGTCAAACATATGTCACTGAGAATATCTATTTCAGTTAAAATACAAAACTGTTACAGGCTTTTGTGGGAAATAAAGGAATCTATATTTCATGAGTATCCCAATTTTAGAAACAAGCAAATAAGAAACCTCTTTTGCTCTCTCCAAAAATATACTTTATGTTTACTGAAAACATTTAAAACATTGTAAGTTATGGCCTGGATTGCTTATTGTACCTAAAAAAATGAGTTAGTTTTATCCCATTTGAGTTAGATAACATACTGGCTTAATTCAAAAAAAAAAATCTCTGAATTGAGCAATTGAGATGTGAACTGTGACTAATGTTGGCTGCCACAGTTCTTAGAAAGGATTATCCCTGATGTTCCCTTCCTATTAATATTATTTTCTAATTTGCTGCTATTTTTTTTTAAAAGTGTTGCTGTTTAAATCAAATAAGGGCCTTGGTTCTCCCCATTCCCCCCCCCCCCATTTTCATTTAAGTTGTTAAAGAAGATATTACATATTTTGTTCTCAAAAAGAAAAACATGGCAAATGTTTCAATGTTGTTGCATTTACTTAATTTAATTGTGAGTATGCACGGTCTGTACATTCATCAGCAGACTCTGTGTTTCTTTCCTCATGTCTCAATTAAATCCTTAGGGAAAATAAGCTAAAGAAATACATCCCACTGGACTTTTTGAAATTGAGAAAGAGAGGCTGGATAAGGAGGCTGCAAGGTAATGGAAAGACGTGTAACAGAGAAAAAGTACTAACGTCCTCCATAAACTTGCAACAATACATTAAGCACAAAAACCACCCCAAATGAACTAGGAGAAACATCTTTCTAGCCCTGGGAGAATACACAAAAATAGAGGGGAAATTCCGTGCTACCTTTTATTATTTTATTTCAATTTAATTTTATGTAGAGCTGCTTGACTGAAAATTGGAATAAATAAACATAGCTGCAGAACAACTTCAGCAAATAGATTGATCGAACTGTCATCTTATTAAGTGCAAGCGAAAATAAGTATGAGATCAGATGTTAACAGTAGCCTACAGAATTCAGCATTAGAATTGTGTTAATCTCAATGGCTGAGCTAAGTGTGCGCTTACTCCACGCTCGCACTAACTCAGTTAATTTCTCTCTTCCATTTCCCGCCTGTTTAATAACCTTCCTTTGAAATCAGTGGGATTCAAAAATGCCTAATACTGTATGTCCTAGATAAAACTGAAGCAAAATTGTATCAGCAACATTTATTATTGTGAAGCTACATTCTTGACAACATCTGCACAAAATACTCCCTGTCTATTTCAGAAGTGTGCAAATGTATGTAGGGGTATGCATGTGCTGTTATTGTTAACAATACATCAGGAAAACACTATTTTTATGCAGTAATGTAAAAATCATGAATCATCTAGCATTCCTAGATGTGTGAAATGGTGCACACCGAATATTATGTCTAATTCAGTCCATGGCACCCTTAACACCGATCTAAATTGACTTATATAGCGCTTAAATAACTTCCCAGGACTGCCTGCTTTTGTTGCAATCACTATAGAAAATAGTGTTGGGATCAAGGTGTGCACACTGGCTCCAAATTAAAACTATGATTTCATCAACCTTGGAAATAGACACAAGCTTTACATGGTCTCTGGGACTAATATTTCCTAATAAAACATCCTTTTTAACAAAACTGAAAATCAATATTGAGAGAAGTTTTAGAATTGACACTAGCCTTTTGAGAAACTGGAAATAGATCTTCCTGTCAGAAGCTAAAACTGCTCTCCTCCGTCTAGACTGCACTGGGAGCAAAATTATCAGATTTTCATTTCCTCAGTTTCACTCCACAGTGGTAAAACGTGTGAGTTATTGATTCATCTGCTGAAAAGCAGAAGAGCTTTTCACCTCGGTAGGGTCAAATGGGTTTGTGGGCGTCTAATTATACCGATACAGAGCATATAAATCTTCAAACAGTCATTATGTGAACATAAGTGTCCAAAGGGATCATTAGAATCCTTTTAGTCCACTGCTTGTTCTCTGGGCTGTTTTATGAGAGGTCACAGAAATAGAGAGTTAATATTATCAAGCCACATAGGTATTTGTGTTGGTAGTAAACGTTAGGGAGGAGTTCAGTAGAAAACTGCACAGCTTTGTCTACGAGCTGCATTGTTTTATGCAGTTGCATTCATGTTGCGAAGAAAACAACATGTTTTATATATTCAGGAAATACATGAAGATGTCTAGAAGAAGGTGAATTGAAGGCAGCACGCAAGTATGTAACCACAGTGGGGATATTGCTCAGAGATTAACCCAGACTTAGAGTAAGAGGTATAATCATCTGGGGACCTATGGAAGTCATACTAGACAGGGATCATGGTTTGGTGGAAAAAAATGTTTGTAAGTCACAATTTATAAAGATTATATTGGAAATCATGAAGGATTTTCCTGTTAGTCTAGATGGTATACCTTGACTGAATGGTATAACGTTGATTCTATAGGTAGTATTAACCTGGCCCACTATGAGTTAACTGGGGCTGCATGATTTCTGTGGGAAGAATGTTGAGCAATGTCAGTAACTGAATATGTTGAGTAATGTCAATAAATGAATATGTTGGAAATGAAATCTCAGTAGCACCTGGAGACTGAAACAAAGTGTCCTACTTAATTGTTCTGCAGATGCTTTGTCCCATCTCAACACATTGCCCCATTTGACTCATCATTATAATGCACTGTTATCAAAGAAACTAAATTGGGGGATAATACAAGATTGGGAGAGCTTTGAAGGGAAGAGTTTCTGACCTTGTAAATTCAACTGACACAGCCTATAGCAGCTAATAAGTTACAGAGGTCAAGCATCAATACAATGTTTTACGTGTCCTAAGAATGTAGCAAACATGTTAAAAATGAAAGTAAACATCTCAACATTGACCATTCTAGGTCTATATGAACATCAGGAGGAGTTGAGCAAGAAGGTTCCTGTGTAATCTAATAAGTGTGGGGAGAGAATGAAATCTAATTTTAATGTGAACTTTTCTAATATAATTCTTTTAAATAATATGTGTTAGCCCTTCAGGTTAGACCAGGTCAGGACCGAAACATGACAAGAAATACTAGAATTCTACTTTATCAATATAAGTTATAATTCACTCTTAAAAACCTGACTGCATTTGTCTTTCTCTCCCTTTTATAGCAAATAAAGTCATGCTTTTCTAAGGACATACTGTACATATTTTCTTCAAGGCCCTCTCCTTACTTCTCTCTAGTATGGCAGTTAATCTTTTGGCAATGATGCTTGATCAAAATCACCCTCCTTTTCTTCCTCCCTCCTCTTCTTCTTCCTCCTTCTCCTCTTCCAAAAGCTTAACATAAATATATTACAGAATTTTTTTTTAAGAAAACTATGTATATAAAAGACAACATGGCATAAGAAAAGTGTATGTTATGAGAAAGGCATACAAAATAAACACATTTTTTCATGCAAAACATTTAGCAAGCAAACAAAAACATTCTTAAATTGGGCTTACAAAGCAGACTTAAACTGAAAAAAAGGAATATTGACAAAAATGGACTCTGCACATGTTGGATTGAAACTGTGGCCATAAACAGCATTCAATAAACACACATTCTTTGAAATGGGTCTATTTCAGGTATCACGGAGCAGCTGAGAGCAGCAGAGTAGTGGTGCATAAGGCCATCAGGAAGAATAATAGTGGTGGTCCACTTTCAAGATGAAACTGCTCTTAAGAAAATCTTTACTTTCTGAAGAAGAGAGAAATGAAGCTGAAAAGACACCAATATTTTCTTGTGCTGAGAATACAACTTAAGGGACTACAACTCAAGCTAGTATTGGTACTAGCTGACACAGTCATAAGTGATCTAGCTATCTAATGGGAAGAATGATTACTGGTTTCAAGTTTATGAGCATCGTGCATCATCTCCAAACTGCGTTAGGACATCAAGACATTTGCAAATTTCAGTGAAAAGTTGGAAATTTCTATGCATCTCCTGTGAAATAGATATATCCTTAAAAAAAAGAGAAAGAGAGAGAGATCCATGACATTATAAATCCTTCACTGAGAAGTTTGTTTTTTTGTTTTAAAGTCTCCTTGGTAATATTTTCACCAAATTAAAGACAGTCCTTCTATTATAAATAGCAATTATTTGGAGAAAACCTAAACTTGTTTTCAGGTAAATCCATCTAATATTTTTGGAAACAATTTTTTCACTAAGATATTTATCTTCACTAATAGTACTTTTCAGGTCAAGGGGCACGGATCCAGAACATAGATGATCTAATTCACAGTCACAAGGACTCTGTCCACGTCTTCATGATTAAATGGCCCAAACTTCTTCCAGATAACATGGCTCAGATATATCTCATCACTTCCAAAGGAACTGTCCAGCTATGGTCCAACTCCAAGCAAAATCAATACCTACAAATGCAAAGAATATTTTCTCCAATTTTTTTTTTAAAAAAATAAATGGCTGGATAGACTGGTGGCATTTTTCTCCTTTAATATGTATCTTCTTCATAGATACTCAGAGCCAGGTAATAGAAGCTCCAGAGACTGGTTATATTTCCTTCCCAATTATCGTTTTCCTATGGATTTGCTAGTGAGTTATCCTTCATTGCATAGTACTCAGGTGATATAAGACTAAAACTCAAAAACCTATGAGCCTGATATTAATTCTGAGCGATGCCCAACTAGAAAGTTAATTAGAATATGAATCTTGGTGACTCATGGTGCTTACCATTAGCCTACAGTGGAACATTACAATCCTAATGAATGAAGGCAAATATAAGTGTCCGAGGATAATGTTTCAGTATCCAATCTGGGTTGGTCACCAGGACAAGAGGTTTAATCTTCTGAGCTTTTGGACTCATGCTGGAGCTCATCCTCAATGAACTTCTCTCTAGCAGAGTGAGTCTCTTTCTAGAGAAGTTCCCTGAGGATAGGCTTCAGCATAAGTCTGAAAGCTCAGGAGATTAAACCTATGGTGTTGGTGATAGACCCAGATTGGATCCTGCATTATAGTTCTCAGAAAATGGCTTTTTTTTCCTACTTTCAAGCTTTTTCATCTCTCAGCTATGAGTCCTTTCCCATCTGCTCTTCTTGTTTGTCTTCAGCACTTATCATGGTGGTGATAGAAGAAGTAACAGTGTATATCTTTCTGATATAGGTTTAGCCCCCTAACATAGGAGGAAATAGAAAAAGGAAATATGTACTTTGACCACTGCTGTTGCAGCCTGTTAAGGAGATAGGGTGAGGGAATCCAATTTTGTGGAGATTCCCTGAAACAAACAAACAAACAAATCTAGGATCCATTTCTCTCTCTTTTATGTGTCTATTTTCTAGGCTGCTTCCTAGTGCAATATTTTGATATGCATCACAATTGCCCAGGTTTTTAATAAAAAGATGATGCACAACTTAAACAAAACCACACATTACTGCCACACATTACTGCTTTATTTCACAGGATATCCTTTGCAGCTAACTTTTTCTCAGCAATGTTTATGAATCAATGGAGAGGGTGTGTATTTACAGTGAAGAAATTAACATACTCTATTTATTGCCACTTAGGATGCTAAGTGTTACTTTAGATGCAAAAATCTGAGAAAATATTGACTGAAAGCCATGCTGTAAATTTACTCTCCTTAAAACATAAATCATATATATCGGACTAAATGGAAAATGTAAAGATTAAAATGTAAAATGTAGACTAGGGATGTTCTTAAGCATGTGTTTGTATATGTATACATGTATGTATGTTTATATGTATATGTGTGTATATGTATATATATTTCAGAAGGTGGTGTTTTGTGTCAGTCTTACAATTTAACTGTCAAAAGTCAGTTTCACATTATGAAGAAATTGGACATTATAGGTTCCTTAACCCTATCAAATGAGATTTTCAAAAATGACTACCACGAGAAAGCTGTTCATTTATTTCTAAAATGTTTGAATCCCTCATCAGCAAAATAGTATAGTGGTACCTCGGTACTCATCGGGAGCATGATGAGTATCAAAAACCATGAGTACCAAACATATTTTTCCCATAAGGAATAATATAGTGAGTCACAAGGCAGCCAACAAACAGACGGTGAATACCAGGACAAAGGTTTTGTATCAAAATGCATTGAGTGCCAACTTCAATGAGTTTCAAAGCAGTTGAGTACCAAGGTACCACTGTATCTGGGCAACTCACAGTTATAAATTCAAACTCCCTCTCCCCCCCACCCCCACCCCCCCCCCTCTCTCTCTTACTACTAATAATAATAGAGTTGGAAGGGACCTCGGAGGCCAATCCCCTGCTCAGGAGGAAAGCCCTATACCATTTCAGACAAATGGTTCAAACATTTGTTTTTCAGAGATCCTGGAGCACAGGGGAACTACCAGAGGACTGGAAAAGAGCTGATGTAGTTCCCATCCTCAAAAAAGGAAAAAAAATGGACCGAGGAAATTACAGACCTATCAGCCTGACCTCAATACCTGGGAAGATCCTGGAAAAGATAATCAAACAACGAATCAACGAACACCTAGAGGCAAACAAGTCATTACTAA
>NW_015386527.1:160673-190910 GCF_001527695.2 Protobothrops mucrosquamatus
TTCCTGACAGTGAGAACAATTAACCAGTGGAACAACCTGCCTCCAGAAGCGGTGAATGCTCCAACACTGGAAGTTTTTAAGAAGAGACTGGACAGCCATTTGTCCGAAATGGTATAGGGTTTCCTGCCTGAGCAGGGGGTTGGACTAGATGACCTTCAAGGTCCCTTCCAACTTTACTATTATTATTATTATTAAATATATCAGAGACATCTGCAGCATCCAGTGGGTTTGTCCAAATGAGAAAGGCAGTGTGGAGCTATTGTGATGCAAGCTCTGACCTATGTGCAATATCACAATGCACGTAAGGGTAAAACTTGTGTTATGTTGGTGCAATGCTACTTTCATCCTTTGGTACACAGAAAGAGAGATGCCTCCAGGGTGTTTGCTCTCTCTCAGGATTCAGTTCTACATAAGCGTTGAAGTGAAGGTCGGAAGCTGCCTGCTGTTCAAGGTAGGCCAGGTTAGGAAACAGATATGATAAGGACTACTGGAATTCTTATCATAGGGTGCCATAAGAGAAACATGAAAGCCTGCCAGAATTTCTTTCTATCCTCTCCTATACCTATAGAATCAAGGCAGGTATGGTTCTTGCATAACTTCACCAACTTCATCCTTGTTTTCCTCTACAGAAGTGGAATTATGTTAATATTCAGTTAAATGAGAGTTGAACTCTCTCTGTTCATAGAACAGAATATCATCAGATTTGGAAGGGACCTTGGAGGTCTTCTAATCCAATTTCCTGTTTTAGCAGGAAACCCTATACCATTTCAGAGAAATGGCTGTCCAGTCTCTTCTTAAAATCCTCCAGTGATGGAGCACCCACAACTTCTGAAGGCAAGCTGTTCCACTGGTTGATTATTCTCACTGTCAGGAAATTTCTCCTTAGTTCTAGGTTGTTTCTCTCTTTGATGATGATAATAATAATAATAATAATAATAATAATAATAATAATAATAATAATAATAATAATAATAATGATGATGATGATGATGATGATGATGATGATGATGATGATGATGATGATGATGATGATGATGATGATGATGATGATGATGTTGGAAGGGACCTTGGAGGTCATCTAGTCCAACCCCATGCTCAGGCAGGAAACCCTATACCATTTCGGACAAATGGCTGTCCAGTCTCGTCTTAAAAAGTTTCCATCCTAGTTTCCATCCATTGCTTCTTGTCCTGCCTTCAGGTGCTTTGGAGAATAGCTTGAGTTCCTCTTTGTGGCAACCCCTGAGATATTGGAACACTGCTATCATATCACCCCTCATCCTTCTCTTCATTAAACTAGACATACCGAATTCCAGCAACCATTCTTTATACTGTATGTTTTAACCTCTTTCAAGAGTCTCAACATCTTTTTTACATCATGGTGACCAAAACTGGATGCAGTATTCCAAGTGTAGCCTTACCAAGGCATTATAAAGTGGTATTAACACTTCACATAATCTTGTTTCTATCCCTCTGTTAATGCAGCCTAGCACTGTGTTGGATTTTTTGGAAGCTGCAGCACACTGCTGACTCATATTTAAGTGATTGTCCACTAGGACTCCAAGATCTCTCTCACAGTTACTACTATTGAGCAAGGTACTACCTATACTGTACCTGTGAATTTGGTTTTTCTTGCCTAAATGTAGAACCTTACTTTTTTCACCATTGAATTTCATTTTGTTAGATAGCGCCCAATGTTCAAGTCTGTCAAGATCCTTTCGTATCTTAAGCCTATCTTCTGGAGTGTTGGCTATTCCTGCCAGCTTGGTGTCGTCTGCAAATTTGATGAGTTCTCCATCTAACCCTTCATCCAAATCATTGATGAAGATGTTGAAGAGCAGTGGGCCCAGCTCTGAGGCACCCCACAACACACTTTCCTCCATGTAGATACAGTTCCATTGAGGACTACACACTGAGTACAGCTGGTCAGCCAGCTATGAATCCATCTGGTGGTGATGCTGTCTAACCCACATTTTTCTATCTTATCAAGTAGTAGGTTGTAGTCTACTTTATCAATTGCCTTACTGAAGTCCAAGTAAATTAGATCCACAACATTCCTCTGGTCCACTAATTTTGTCACTTGGTCAAAGAATGCAGTAAGATTTGTCTGGCATGATCTGTTTTTGACAAGCCCATGTTGGCTTTTGGTAATGACTTTGTTTGCCTCTATGTGTTCATTGATTCATTGCTTGATTATCTTTTCCAGAATCTTCCCAGGTATCGAGGTCAGGCTGATAGATCTGTGGTTTCCTGGATCCATTTTTTCTCTTTTTTTGAAGATGGGAACTACATCAGCTCTTTTCCAGTCCTCTGGTAGTTCCCCAGTGCTCCAGGATCTTTGAAAGGTATAGTTCAGTGGTTCTGAGATCACATCTGCTAGTTCCTTGAGAACCTTGAGGTATAATCCATTTGGTCCTGGTGATTTGAACTCATCTAGGGTGGACAGGTGCTCACTTACCATTTTCTTACGTATCTTAACTTGTTTTTCTAATCTGTTTTTTATGGTACTGTTTCTGATAGGTTGGACTGTTTTTTCCTTTCTGTAAAGATGGATGCAAAAAACAAATTGAGTAGTTCTGCTTTCTCCCTGTTGCTTGTCACCTTCTTGCCACTTTCTCCCACTAATGGACCAATCATTTCCTTAATTTTTTTTCTTGTTTGTTACATGTTGAAAGAAGCTTTTGTTGTTGTTGTTGTTATTTTTGACTTTTATGTCAAGCCTTAATTCATTTTGAGCCTTAGCTTTCCTCACTTCATCTTTGCAAGCTCGGGCTATTTGCTGATATTCTACCTTAGTTATGTGCCCTTCTTTCCACTTTTTATACTTGTCCTTTTTGTCTTTCAATTTATCAGAGAGTTCTTTATGCAGCTATGCTGGTTTCTTTTGAGAGCTGTTATTTTTCTTCTTTGTTGATATCGTGTTAGACTGGGCTTTTATAATCTCACTTTTCAAAGTTTCCCAAACTTCTTGACTTGTTTTTTCCTTGAGGATTCTCATCCATGGAATCCTTCCCAAGCTCTCTCTAGGTTTATTGAAATTAGCTCTCTTAAAGTCCAAGACTCAAATATGACTATGTTGTATTGATTGTGCTTGCATAATGTTGAATTCCAATATTGCATGATCACTCCCTCCCAAGATTCAATGATACTTTCTATCATTTCATCTCTGTTAGTGAGAATTAAATCTCTCTCTGTGTGTAGATTTAAATAAAAGTAGACTATCAATCAATTACATAAGGACCTCTTTAGCTTCTCTAAGACTTTATGGCAGAAGATGACCTGTTCACCAACATCATCTTCAGTATCTGGCATTCAATCCACTTCTGTAACCAGCATATTCTCTTCTGCTGCTGAAAATTATTTTTCTAGAACAAAGAGCAAGACATTCAAGTATCCTTCATTCATATTATGCAGATCTTAAGTAATTGATAATGAGGTGCTTTTCTGAGATTTGTTCAAATTTAGTAAACATCTGAAATAGTCACTGTACACAGCTCTGCTGCAGAGGCATAATTTCATTTCCAGCTTTGCAATATTCTCCACTGATTATGCTGACTTTTATATATACAATTTTATTTTAAATGCAGCCATTCTTGTAGAAAAGCTGCTCAGGACTAGCAAAGCTGCCTTGACATCTTTCTGAAGCTTATCAAGCTATACACCATGAATCTCACAGATTCAGATGTTAAGCTTTGAGCTCACCCATATCTACAGATGAAAATGGGATTTGGCTATATTCTTTAAATAAATGTGGAGAATAGCAATCAATAAAATAATAATAATGAAACATAACCATGCTGTGTTTTAGGATCCCCTTGCAGAAATTGAATTATTCTGAAAGATATGAACAATAAATGCAACTTGGCATAAATTACAATATTATGAATTTCGTGCCCTCAGATGAGCCTCCCCAAATTTGGTGTCTTTTAAATGGTTTTGCTGACTGAAAACTCAGAGTTGCAATCCTTAATGAACATTAAAATCACAAGACTGGAGGATATAATCATCTGGAATAAATCTGTGAACAGGTGGAAGCTGGAGAAGGAGTAGAAATTGTTTAATACAATATAAACAAAATACTACTTTAAGTGATGTAGTTACAAATAATAGAAACATAGGTAATGGAAAAAATACCATGAAAACTGAGAAATTTTAAGCTGTAATTCTATATCAGTCTACAGCTAGTAGGGTTTCCTTCAAAACAGATACGCATAGATTGCATTCTTAATATTTCGTGGCAGATCAACGGATTTTAAATAAGTTTAATTTTGACTTGTTCATACTGATAGAACTATAATAGTCTCTTAAAAATGGATTCTTATGTTTGAATCTGCAAGAATGTATCAGCTCAGAGTTTTCCTCAACAGAACCATTCCAAGAGTTCATACAGCTTGTTTTTGTCAACCTGCCTTTATCTGCCAATGCATCAGAACCAGAGTAGATTTCAAAAGAGCTGCCAGAACTATAGTGAATATAATGAAGATTATCTAGTTCCTTTTTATATTATAGTGGTGTCTCTGTCTGTCTTCTGCCTGAACCCTAATGAAAAATCACATTGTGCTATCTTCCAAGTTCCCTGAAAGTTTACTTTGCATGCATAAGAAGATATTTGCACACCCTACTTTATGCTAGTCTATTCAAATAAGTACCTCTCCATGATCATTAGCCTCACATACACATATACACATACCCCCAACACACACATGGACATATTATATCAGCTTTGTTTCTCTTCTTGTATCTAAGTTTCAGGTATACTAAGTGATGTATTCCACATGTTCATTTCTTTTGTTTATTAATCTATAAAACATGCCACAATCAACAAACAATGAAAGAGAGGGGGTTTTTTTTCAGCTTTTCTACTGGGTTCAGTGGAACTCTGAACACTCTGAATAAAATGCCTGAGGTCTGACAACTTCAGGACAGACTATTTTTTCTTACTAAATTTTTCTTACATTAATAGAGAGAGAAAGCACAGTTCTGATTATAACCCCTAAAGATGTTTTCCCTTGCTTAGTAGATCCAAGATTGCTATTTCAGCACCAGGGATCGGGGAATTTTAGTCCACTTCGTATGAAATATAATTCCAGGCCATTCTTCCAATATATCAGAGTCATTTTAGCTGTTTCATTTTCTCTCTCTCTCAGTTTTCCCCTTTACAAAATAAACAATCATTAAAGCAAGTTTAAAGTGCACTTTAGACCCAGAAATCTTCTCACGCTATTCTTTAATATTTCATCATTAAATAGCAAAATAACCTGATATGATCCTAATTTAGTGCCAATTACAATGCATTGATCAAAGTGACCTTTTCATACCAGAGCACAAAAATCAATCCTACCGTACAACAAATGTCAGGGGGATGAGAGCAACATATAATCTGTGACAATCAAAACATTACTTACAAATGAAATCACCAATGACCTGCATGCCAAGGCAATTTCTGCATAATGTGCTCTGTTTGGGTTTGTGGCTTTTGTTGAGTACCTTCCCACCCCCACCCCCCACATGCTCCTTTTTTGTTTGTTGCCTTATGCTGTTGTGTGATGTTGTTCTTCAGGGGCAAAGATGACTATGATTCCCCAGAAGGGTACAAAAAAAAATGCAAGAAAAACCATTGTATTATTTACGGCTGGTTCAAAGATTGGTAATTTTTTTTGACGAGAAACAGCACAACAATGCCTATTGATGCAACTTCAGAGGAAGGATGACATTTGTCTCATAGCTTCTTTAGATGTAGGCATACCTTTCAGTGATTTGTGTAGGAGTAACACATTTGATTTTCCCTTCACATTTATTTGAGCAGCTGCTTCCACTGACTTTCTACACACAGTATGTAAAAGGGATGAATCTATTGATTCCCCTTTCTTTTCATTTCTTGTTTTACAATCTTGGGCGGTTCTCTCCTTTTCTTTTTCTTTTTGCTTCTGCTTTTTACTACATTTGTTTAAGACCATATAAAACTTCTTGATCTTTTTTCTTACTGTGCACATTTCATGTGAAATTTTGCTCATCGTATGCCTTATTAATAATTCCTTAGTATATTGCATTTCTTGCTGTTATTGTCACATATGTAGATACAGATGCGCTCATATACATACCTTTTCCCTTAATATAGACATTTTTGGTTTAACAGCCAAAAATTTCAGTAAATACTTTCAGCAATTCCAGAAAATACATCAAACTTTCCCACAATATTTCCATCCGCTTGCAAAAATAGCTATCTATTTATTATAATTGTATGTCAGATTTCTAGCTAGTCATAAAAAACAATTTTGGGAGGCGGTGTATAAATCTGTAACTCAGTCATATTACCCTCACTTGTTTTGTTCATCCATGGTCTTTACTTTGCTTGATGATGTCATCACATAATTTAATCTGGTTAGCTATTCATGGTGGTGACAGCAGTTTATTGTTTTGTAACACACGACAGTGATGAATGTAATGTTTGCTAATCTAGGAAGGAGAAAAAAATGTTTTTGTCAATAAAACATCTTCAAAGATATCAATATTTTCATTTAAACATAATGAATTTATAGACCCAAGTGTTAAAGAGCTTTAAGAATCAAAACACATTATCAAAAGTCTACTTTCTGCTTTGTAACCAAAGATAGATAATATTTAGTAGAAGTTGGTTGTACACAGTTATATAACATATAACGTGGATATAACATCCACATTTTATGCTATAAAGAAATATATTCCTTGACTCTGTTTTTAATTTGTTTTTCTTTGATTCCCATTCAATTTCAGCAAACATTTTAACTGCTGCCATAAAATGAAATAGCACTGCACCAAAAATTAAAGAAGCCACCATCTTGGTAAATTAATATCAAAAGTTAAGTTGGGCTTTAACAAATAATGATGTCCTATCATAACAGTACAGCCATAATTATAATAAAGATCCTTTATTGATGTAATTCAGTCATGATGAATAGCTTTACAGAGGAATTGCTTTGAGAATTTCAGAACTGAAAATAAACATAAGGAATATAATTTGTCACTATTATGGCTTGGAAGATGTTATCTGGATTTCCTGAGATTAATTGTACTGAGATGGACACTTGATAGGCTTTTCTAGTATATATTTACATTTTTAAATTCTGGAAAAATCTTGAACAAATTTTGTTAAGGTTTTGGAAGCATAAAATAGGTAAAAGCATAGTCCTTAAAATGATCACATAGAAATCTTGGTAAATTGGGGTGGGGAGGAGGAAATTTGAGCACAGGCTGATCACTAGTCAGACAAAAGTCACTTTAGTCAAATGGCATCCCTTTTAAAGACATGACAGAATCAAAAATCAAGGCTGGGTTTGGAGATTCTCACCAGAAGAATCTACTCAAAAAGAATGAAGGTAGCTTTCAGCTATTGCCAGACAGATGGGACCTCTATTGCTGAGTGGCTGTATTTATCTTGGTAAATCTGGTAAATTTTCCATTGCGTCCTCAAGAAAATTGGTTGAGAATTCAAGGTGGAATTAAAAGGCTGTCACTGGAAAGTGCTGATTCTGGTGACAATCTAAAACAACAAGCAATTGTTCCATTGCTGTTCATTAGCTGGCACTTCTAGCCAGAGTATCCCACCCTCAACACTTTTTAAGCATCCTGAGTTTGGCTACTGAAAGATCCTGCTGTTGGCAGTCCTGCATGAGCCAATGTTATATTTTTCTGTTCTGGACCAATGATTCCTGTACATGTGGAAGCAAAATTCATATATGTTACTTTTGTACTAGATGAGATTACTATGTCAAACAAAGATCAGAATCCTTTGTTTCTTAGAGAAACTAGCCAGACATGCTAATGTTCAGAAAGGCCAGCTTTCATAAGAGATCCCCACATTTCTATCTGTCCTATTTGATCAGGCAGAAGTTTGCTCTGGGTACCATCACCTAAGGAGGTTGGCCGTTGGGGTCCAGAAAAAGTCTTTACCACAATGGCATCCATTTTCTGGAACATCATAACTCTGGAGATAAGATTGACCAAAATCCTTGTTGGCCTTTCATAAAGCCTTGAAGACCTGGTCTATGCTTCAGCCTTAGAGTCTGACTCAAGCAGTGGTAGCCATTGTTATTTTTCCCAGCTGCTGTGTGTTTTGTTTATTTTTTTGTAAATGTATGTTTTTTAAAAATATTGTAAGCTGCACATGTATTTGAGATGGATAGCTATATAAATTGATTAAATATAGTAAATAATTAAATACATAAATAAATAGTTACCTGATTTTGCTGAAGGCTTTACCCTTAAAAACTATCTCCTCAAATAATCATTTCAATTTCTCTTTGGTCTACCCAACTTTTGATAGTATGAGACAGGAAGCTTGTTAGGATCAAGCCTAATTTTCTGCCTGATTTAAGAAGACAAATCTGACAAATCTATTAACATAGGGGTCCCCAACTCCCAGTCTGTGGACCAGTACCAGGCCGCGGCATGCCAGCAACCAGTCCGCACAAACAAGCAAAGCCCCATCCACGGGATGCAGGCAGCACACAAAACCATGCACCCTCTGGTCTGTGGAAAAACCTCTCTCCACAGAACCGGTCCCTGGTACCCCAAAAGTTGGGGACCTCTGTATTAACAAACATGGTTTATGACTGACACTCTGTATGTGGGCTTGGTAAAGAGCTAAATAATATTCAAATGGTGGTTATGAACCAAATCCAATTCATTTTACACTGATGCAGAATTAGTTCCAGACTAATACAAAGAAGCACTACGGGCCAACTGTTAAGGTGACACCCTCCTTTAAACATGTCTATCCAATGCAATTTGCAGCTTAACGGCTCCTCTATAAATGATGTGATTAAGTTTTATATATTGCTGTATATTTGATATATTTACCCAAATCCAGCTGTTGCTCTGTATACTGTTTCAGATGTTTAGAAGTGAACCAATTATTTGGAATGGATGCTTTTCCAAAGGAACATTTGAGAGGACTTTAAAAAAGAAAGCACAACTTTTTTATATCTGGAGGGCTACTATGTCCTCATTAGCTCTGCTCCACTCAGTAGCATGAGATCCTGTCTTTTGTTCCTATTAGATAGTTCCAGCATGGTCTATTCAATTAACTATAGTATAATAGAGTATTTCTTTAAAAGGATGTTCTGCATGGCTAAGACACTTCTGAGGACCTAATAGGGACCAGGAAGTTTTTGTGCTTTGTTTTAAATAAGCATCATAATTTTGAAAGGACACAAAATATCATCAGCATTGGTTAGATTGGGAAGCACATCCCTTCAGGTATGCCTATGTAAAGACAGGGATTAATCAAAGCCAGCATGGTTGATTTCTGACTTTTTAAAAAAATAATATTCCAGTAAGGATTTAAAAAAAAACTCATTTATTTCTCTCAGACATCCCCTTTCCACAAAAGAACATGTTTTTGAGTTAGTAAATAAACTGATTTTAATGTTTCTTCTCAATCTAGTCTAGCTTAAAGATTGTTGCAAGGATAAATGGAGAAGCTGGTAAGGCACCATGATCTCCTTGGAGCAAAAATAGATCACTAGATGAAATAAATGAATCTGGTTGCAAATTGGCCTGTTTCAATCCATAACCTCAGACCCTTGAGATAAAACATTCATAGAACTCTGTGTAAAATTTATTAACCAGGATGTTCTCTGAAAACTAATTGATTTAGGCTTGCAGTTGGTAGCATGCCAGCTGAAGTACAATTATTACTGCTTTTCACCCTCCCCACAAGAAGTTGTTATGATCTTTGTTCTCAGATCTATTAGTTTATGTATTAGAAAGGATTCAAAATGTCAAGTTTGTGAAGTTAGTTTATAGAGTACTCTTTCCTCTCATTGCATCACAAACATTGTTAAAATAATATAACAAATTATAGGCCATTGCTTTTGAAATTTTATAAAGTGGTCCTTCTTATAATATGGAGAGGTCAATTTGAATAAGGTTATCTAACAGTCAGCAGAATCAGCAATTGGAGACCCAGTTTGTGGCTAAGGCACCAAGTTAGAAAGTGGGAGTCTGGGAATTCTAGTCCTGCCTTAGCCATGAAAGTCAGCTGGGTGACCTCAGGCCAATCATTCTTTCTCAGCAGGATTGTTGTTATGAGGGCAATAGGAGAAGAAGGTGTATTGGATATGTTTGCCACCTTGACGTCTATGGAGATTCTCAATCATCCAGGTCAAGGTGCTTTTCAAAAGGCAACAGGACTGTCTTGGTTTTTTTTCCTGAAAGAAGCTTCTTGGATGAGAACCAATATGTTTTCAAGGAAAAAAGAAAGAAAGCTCAGTTGCCTTTTGAAAAACACCTTTTTAGGTTTGGCACTTCGAATTATTTGTAAAAATAATAAAAGCGGGATACAATAAATAAATAAATAACTCAGGAAAAACCAGATATCTGTTAAGAGCCGTGGTGGTGCAGTGGCTACAATGCAGCATTGCAGGCTAATTCTGCTGACTGCTGGCTGCCAGCAGTTCGGCAGTTTGATTCTCACCAACTCAAAGTTGACTCAACCTTCCATCCTTCCAAGATCAGTAGAATGAGGCTCCAGATTGTTGGGGACAATGTGCTGACTCTGTAAACTGTTTAGAGAGGGCTGTAAAGGCTCTAAATGCTATTGCTATTACAGAAATCTGAAGCATAGTTGGCTCAGGAATTCTGGGAGTTGAAGTCCACAAATCATAAAGGGGCCATAGATGCCAATCCATCTCTTAGGGTGTTCCTTCAAAATAGCTTCTAGTCTGAGTCCTTAACAACTTGCATTCCTGAAGATGAATGACACAGGGGAGAGGGATCCTCTCTATAAGATTTGAATACCACAAATTTATCTTTCCATTTGTTTAGTCCTTGATGTTATCAATTTTTAACAATTTTTACCTTATGGATGCTAAATGACTTCCTGCTTGAATTATAATTGTATAAAAGGTGATATTTTCATCATATCAAATGAGGCCTGAATATTTCCTCTAATCTCATAGAATGTGAATTTAAAAATGGATTGTATTTTATGGTATTCCCAGGTCCCCATCCACCATGACTGTTGCTGTTAATCAGTGTTATTCTTTGTTTTGTACCCAAATTTGGGAGGTCTTCAGAGAATGGGCAAGGAATTAAAACACAGTGAGGGAACTAGTCAGCTATATAGTCACACCTTTCCAATAAGATGAACAGGAAGAAAATGTACATAGCAATATTTGCTGTTTTCGTGATGTTCTAAAGCTTCTGGAGCAGCAGTAAGATCATGATCCAAGACAAGCTTCAGTTCATCATTCCTCATTTTAAGCAGACTCAATGATCTAAATATAATATTGTCTGATTGACAATGATTCCTCTAACCTTTCTTCAGACTCCTTATAGTCTGCTGTTCCTAGGAATGATGAGAAAAGTTTGGGGTGGGATCAGTCAAGGACACAATGATATGAAAATCCACCAACTCTCAGGTAGTGCAGTTTTTAGAATAATGGTCTTAACACATTACTATGATCTAATGATTAAACCCCATAATATTAGATAAGAAAGAAAATTCTTTTTGAAGGATATTTGCTCCATTTTGGTGCTTTTCCTGGCAGGAAAGAAGAGGAGCGCCACAGGTTTCAAGTTAGATGAGCAGTTACCAACTCTCAGTCCTAAACATTGGTACAGATGCTGACCTTCAGAGTCAGAAGACTAAGAAGAATTGCATCTAGTTCTGGTTCACTGGATTTATTGACTGTAGTTTACAGGAAGGAAGGAGAACCCTTTTAAAGGTTATTGCTATCCTTCCACTAAGTGATCCATGATGGTGGTGGTGATGGTGTGGATCAAGACATGCCTAAAAATAATTATCAAATTCTCCTTCATAAGTAAAACAAAACCTTTAACAAATATCTTTAGCGTGTCAAAAATTCAGGTAAATCACTTTGCATCTTAGGAAATCTCAATGGATCATTTCCACTGCTCTCGATTTGTTCTCAGCTCCCAGTAAATACAATAACAATGAATACATAAATACTGACAGAGCTTACCTTAAAAACAATTTACGTGACAACTTCTGCACAATAAAGTATGTAAAAATGCAAGATTTCTAATAGCATCAAATAACTGTGCTCAATTTATATTTGCATCCAGACAATTTATGGAAATTGTTACTGAATTTTTATGCAATTCTAGAAGAGCAGAGGGATATGAAAAATAATTAAAAAAAACTACTAGAAAGATTTCAAAAAGAAAAGTGTACAATTTATGTTAACTTTATATATTTAGTGAAGATTAATCATTTTTCTGTACTACATTTTCACATTTAAAATTGATGTTTAGATTCAAGATTTAATGTGTTCATACTACTGCAGTATTGTTATAAATAATCTTGGGCAGAATTTGAACTCTAAATAATTCAGTATGTTTTTTAAAATGTCACACAAATGAATATTCATTTTACTATGTACTAGTAGTTATTAAAGGCTTATTCCTATTAAAGTCTGAGACATCTGGGAAAATCTGGATGTTGTCCTATCAATATTCTTTTAATTCTTTATGCCTTAAGTGCATTTCAAATTTAATCCACAGATTATATGAAAAAACTTCATTTGTTCTGGCTATAAATCATATCTTACTAAAGGAAACCAAATTTTCTAAGATCACAGATTGGAAAATTATTAACTTAATTCTTTACAAATTGCATGAAAGATAATATCTGATAATCCATTAAGGACATCTTAATCAATGTCTTCTACCTAAGCACACTGATAAGAGTGCAAGCACTGTTGATTAAAAGAGTGCAGTGTAATGGTTTATAAAAATGTCAAAGTACTTGAAATTAATACTGTGCTAATGCATCAAGCAACTAATTTAGTTTGGAGAAAGTTGCTGTGTGCCAAGGATTTAGAGTTAAAAACAATTGGATTGTATGTAACTTGCCAAAAGAGAATAAAAAAGAGAATAAAATAGAGTTGATATTCTATACATACAGCAAATCTAGATTTGGGTTTATATAGGCAGCATAGGAAACTTAAGTTCTTTCTGGCTTAAAAAAAACCAATTGAGTTCAATGCACCTTCAATGCACACAAGTAATTTATATCCATAAACCCGCAAAGTTAGTGTATTTGGATGTAAAATTGAACAGGTCTTTGTAATAGTGTTCTGGATTAAGTGCTATGCATTTTATTTGCAAGGCAGTACTGTGTTGTATTGAAGAAGAAATAATTATATCAAATTGAATTGGAAAGATTCTTATAGGAACTGTGTTAGAAATCAAGAAGTTTCATCCAGACAGAGGAAAATTGAGAAAATAAAATTTTAGAGGGTGGCTCCATTCATTCATGTAATATTGACTTATTCTAGCTTAAATGGATTAAACCTGAAATAAGAAATCATAGCTTGTGAGTTGGTTTTCTCTCCTTCTTTCCTTCAGTTGGTCTTACCTTGAAAATCTGTAGATTGACTAAACTGAAGCCATCACCATCCACAAGAAACTTCAGGCGTGCCTCAGTTTACTGTGCTTCACTTTATTGTGCTTCACAGATACTGTTTTTTTTTTAAACATGATTCTCCATCAGCAAAAGGATCATGATTCACTGAAAGGGTAGATGTCAATTATCATATTCTAGCAATAAAGTGTTTTCAATCAAGGTATGTACATGAGGTTTATTTGGACAGAATGCTACTGCACACTTAATAGACCACAGTATAGTGTAAACATGACTTTTATATGCACTGGGAAACCCATAGAATTCATGTCACTTGTTTTGTTGTGATGTTCACAATGTGAGATATGTGGTGGTCTGGAACTGAACCTGCAATATCTCCAAAGTACACCTATACTATTAAGACAAAATGATGACATGCTTATAGTGATATCATTGCAAAAATAAATTGCCACTCCATCCTAATGTTTGAGACAAGTATGCAGATTACAGATTCATATGAGAATGTTATTATATGTGTTCTCATTTGCCCCCTGAGCCCTGTCCAAGCACCCTATAGCAGAGGTCTCCAACCTATCTCGGTTGGCAGACTGGAGGAAAAGGGTCAGGGAAGCATTTTGTGTGAGCAAACACGGCCACAAGCACGTGCGCAATGCAAATGGGGTGGAGCTAGCGCCTGCATGACACTCACTAATCCTGCCCCATTTTCACTGCGCAGTGCCCCATTTTCACCGTGATACGCCCTGTTTTCAGCGCACCGCAGTTGCGGCGCTAGAACAAATGAAGGTGAGTGTGCACACTGGCCAGTCTGTCCCATGACCCAGTTGCCAGAAGGCCACGGCCTGGTAGTGGTCTATGACCCACAGGTTGGGGATCCCTGCCCGCTAGCATCCATGATTGAAATTTAGGTAGAGTACACATCACAGTAAGCTTACAAAAACAATTACATTTTTATTTGTATATCAACTAAGGCACAGGGACAATTGACACACAGAAATACATGAAGATAATCTTTGTAATATTTCTAGTGCTTCTTGCTGCTCATTTTTATTCCAAGACTTAGCTCACATAGAAAGAAATGCAGGTTTACAAATGCAGGTTTTCTCATTCATTTTCCAAACCAAATGTTTCATTCACTCTGTCCTCATCACAGATTATACTATTGTACAAATCTATCCAACTCAAAATTAGGTTGGCCAAGCTAGATTTGAAGCTTGGAGCAAATAAGAGAACAAATGATATAGGTTAAAAAACAAACCCAGCCATTTGTGGTATAAAAAAATGGAGAGAGAAAATATTCTCCTTCTCTCACGGAGCCATCCACTAAAATTAAAACTGGGAAACCTTGTCAAAATTATAAATATAGATAAATACTGTAGTAATCCAGGGCCATTACACAGGATGAGGTAACACATATGGTGGGTTTCTTACTTTGATTCTTCTGGAATCTGGCTGGGGAATTTTGGGAGTTGAAGTCCACATGTCTTAAAATTGCCAAGTTTGGAGACCTCTGCCATAGAATATTCCGCAGTGAATGTCAACCCATAAGTCAAAATAAAGTTGCTTTCTGCAGTGGTAAATCTGTGCTAAACCTCTTGATATATTTTTTTTGAGGCCTTCCAGCACATGCCAATGCTTTTAAAGCCTGATGACTTGAAATACATTTCTAAAATTTTGGGATTCCAATCATTTTCTGTCACACTATCTGGCTAGAGATGTTTCATTTCAACTCCTATTCCCTGTTCCCTGGTTGCAGGGTTGAACTTTGCCTATCTACTTCCCTACCCTTTTTCTTAACCTCCTTCCTGCTTGGGGAGATAGCAAGACTGGAAAAGGATGTTCAGAGGGGAAACTGTGTCAGCTGCTATTATCTGCAAATTGCAAATCATTCATCAGTAGCAAAACATGTCTTTGGAATATTCAGACATGTGGAGGCATTTTCAAGAAACATTGTAAATGATCTCTTTCCATAAAAAGAATAAAATAACAGCACACCCTTAATATTGAGTGAAAATTGGTGACTGACAAGAGACAAACAATTCCCCCAATTCTTTAGTCAATGTAATAACTGTTAATTATGTGAAATGAAGCAATTTCCCCCCTGTTATAAAGAAGGGATGGTTTCTAAATATGTCTGCTGTTTGGAAATGCATGGCCTTCAATCTAAAAAGAAAGTGCTATTTGAGTTGTTCCATTTGTTTGGGAAAATAGGTCCAAATTGATTAAACTAATCATTTTATTCTAACTGCTCTTTTTTTTAAAGACAACTGCTGATTGCATGCCCCTTTTGTAGCTACAGCAAAGCCCAAGATGGCACAAAATAACCATCTTGCCAGTTGTCACAACTATTTGCTCATTCTTTAATTAAGCATAATATAGGAAACTGTATAATTCACATCTAATTAGAGAACTCATAAGGCAATATGGTTTGGAGAAGGGAAAAAAAAAGTAACTAGTGGGGTGGATGTCAAAATGCCTGTTGCTCAGATCTCATTCTATTGGACAAAAGACCAGGAGTACCATTAGACTGTTTGCTTCGCCTTTTCCTTCTCAGCATCTTCTGAAATACGGAACTAATGTTAATTCACTGAAATGCCCTAATAAAGATCTACAGATCCAATAGAAAGTTAAGTATATTTAAGACCAATGATTGAGTGGGGTTAACCAACAAACAAGCAAACAAACCTATTCAGATTTCTACTGAATCAAGGCTAATGGCTTTATAGCCATGTACTCAAAGTATCACCTCTCTTATCCAGTTTGAGCCCATTTTAGAGAGGCTGCTGAGGGTCCTCATTCTGTATAAGAGGAGGGTAACAGAGGGGCACAAATGTGCCTTCTTGTGGTAGCTGAGGCCCTTTGGAATATGTTAACCCCTAAAGTATAGGGTACCTCTACCTTGCTTGTTATTTATAATGAGATTGTAGCCATTTTATTCTGATGGGGTTTTTTTTAGGGGGTCGATTTTAATACTACACTAGTGGTTACATAGGGGAGATCAAAAAGGGCAAGATGGACCACTCAGTGCTGTGATCTAAGCACCATCTCTTTGAATGTGCTTATACCAGCAATATATGCCCAAAAGGAGGGGGCTCAAATTACCACATGTCACCCTGTCCATTTTTGACACTGTCTGAGGGAGCAAGTTGGAGTCGCTGTCTGATCTACAGCCATGCAGACAAGCTTCCCCCCTCCCCTCAAACATTTATCAATTCTCTCAGATCTGTACTCACAGGCTATCAAGCCTGTGTTTCTGCTGCCTTTCTAATTGAGCCACATTCTGATATTTTCAAGGATGTGCTCATGTTCAGAGGTAGCATCATCCTACCCAATCTTTTGAGCTTACAGAAGCAAATGATAAGACAGATTGGGAAGGAGTATATATAGCAAGAAAGGTGAAAGCAAACAGTCTACAGACAAGGAAGCACAGGTGATATCTGATTGGCAGCTATTACAAGCAGGCCAGGGCCACAACCTATGGTGAACAGCATATCCTGGTGGGAGTCCTGCCTGGAGCTTGGTGCTTTGCCAAGAGCTCAGTAGCAACTAGAAAAAGGAACACCCACACTGAAGCAGCATCTTATTCCAACCAGTGTAAGAACTTATAGAAGAAGGCAAAAGTAGTATGTAACTTTAAAGACTTTGAGACTTTTATTTGAACTGAGTATTAAAAGAATAAGTGTTAAAGGAATGAGTATTAAAGACACACTTATGTGGCAAAATCACCTTAAAAGGTCATTGAAAGGTAGAGTTGATCAGGAACAATAGTCTGCATATAACAAAATAACATAGACATAACATATAACAATAGACACCTAGATCCAGTTTTGGTCACCACACTGTAAAAAAAGATGTTGATATTCTAGAACAGGGTGTCAAACTGCCGGCCTACAGGCCGGTTTCATCATACTGAAGCGGCGCCCACCCCATTGCCAGCAATGCAAAAAGAGTCATGATACGTTGCAACACGTCACATGACATGGCGAGTTTGACACCCATGCTCTAGAAAGAATGCAGAGAAGAGCAACAAAGATGATTAGGGGCCTGGAGGCTAAAACATATGAAGAACGGTTACAAGAACTGGGCATGGTTAGTCTAGTGAAGAGAAGGGTCAGGGATAACATGATAGCAGTATTCCAATATTTGAAGGTCTTTCACAGAGAAGAGGGGGACAATCTATACTCCAAAGCACCCAAAGGCCAGACAAGGAACAATGAATGGAAACTGATCAAGGAGAGATTTAACCTAGAAATAAGGAGAAATTTTCTGACAGTGATAACAATCAACCAATGGAAAAGCTTGCCTTCAGAAGTTGTGGGTACTTCATCACTGGAGGTTTTCAAGAAGAGACTGGACAGCCACTTGTCAGAAATGGTATAGGGTCTCCTGCTTGAGCAGGGGATTAGACTACAAGGTTCCTTCCAAGTCTGTTATTCTAAGTTCTAAGTCAGGGGTGTCAAACTACCGGCCCGTGGGCTGGATGCGTCATGCCAAAACCGTGCCCACCTCAGCTCCAGCAATGGGGAAAAAGTCACGATACATTGCGACATGTCACGTGACATTGCGAGTTTCACACCCCTGTTCTAAATTGACTGTTGTTGGGGAATGTGTATGATGCAATAAACTACTTTGGATAGCTTTGCTATGCTGTGATGTGTTCAGTCCTTGGAAAGCAAAGAACCCACTCCTCCACAACAATATTGAGGTAATGTCAAAGTCAGCCCCCTTTCTTAATTCTTTTCCACTTACGGTAGAGTTCAGGCCTTTGATTCAACACTATCACTTTTGTTTTTATGGCATCTCACAATTTTCTTTTTCAGAAAAGATCAACATTATTACCTCAAACCACGAGATGGGCAGCATATAAATTTAATAAATAAAAGTTTTATTATTTATTTATTTAATTATTTCCCAATAATTAGAAAATCATCCCACTCTTGCAGAATTCCCTCAGATAACCAACAAATTGTTTCCTTCACATATACAGGATTATGTGTTTATTGAGAGAGAAATATGATTACAAATGGCAAATTTGCTCAGAATGCTTCTCTAACCCTTGCTAAATACAATCAATAAACACAGGGACATATTTTATAAAATGTAGCAAAAGATAATTAAATGACGACAATGGCTGATGTTTGTGTAAACAGCCTGTCTTTTTTCATTCTTCTACATAAGTTTGTTCTTTTTTTTAAAGACGTAGCTGTTTTAATGAATAGCAGAGAGCTGTCACAGTCATAGCTGAATCACTTGTTCAGCTGAGGGCTGAATCACTTGTTCTAAATTATTTCTGAAGCATGTTTACACAGCACACAAACACAAGGCTGCAGCCAGATTGCTCTAAAATTCTTTAAAAATTAATTTTCTTTAAAAAGTTGCATGTTTATATCTATATGCTTCAAAAGTGGTATTTTTGCTACTTTTTAAGACAACTCTAAAAGCAATCTACAGTGATATGAAAGATTTATGTTTGAAATCATGACTAATGGTCCTCTACTGTTTCTACTCATAACAGCAACATTAGAAAAATCTCAGCTTTGGTTAATCTCTTCCTCTTCTGATTGAGCAGCCTTCAACAAACAAAAGGTTTAACATTAAAAAGAAAAAGAGAGAGGGTTGCCCAAGGGCCTTCTTACTCCATATAAAAATTAACCAGATTTTCTTTCCCCACATGGGAATATACATCTGTTAGATCCTTATGCTATGGAAGGCAGCCTGCCTGTTAATGGCAAATTGGCACCTGCATACTAGAGTCAGTATTTTGATATCAATAACAATAACACTTGGATCACTTGCTCGATTTCACTAAAGCCCTCTGCTGAATTTGAACTGAGCAGTGTAGAGCTTTCTTGGCTGCAGGATGTTTTCTGCCCTGTGTCCCTTCACTGTTGAAAACAGGCACAGGCTACTGAGGATGAGTCTGTACTGTCTGAATCTCAAACTGAAGCACAAATGGTTCCTGTAGTCTGCAATATTTTCTGGAAGTCCATTCATACTCTCTCATCATTCAAAGGGTGTTCATCCCAAATTGCATAGCTTAAATGTCTATGAAGATTCTCAGTCATCCAGGTATGGTTGTCCCAAAGGTGCTTTTTTTCAGGAGGCAAATGGACCTTTTTGGTTTTTTTTTTAAGATGTTTCGCTTCTCATCCAAGAAGCTTCTTCAGCTCTGACTAGATGGTGGGGTGTGGAAGGATTTATATTGCTTGCAGACAGATGGTCATTTGCATTTTTTAGGGAATCGTTGAAACCATTTTGGAGCTTTACCTGTGTCCTCTCGGTCACCTGAGAAGTGCAAATGTGGGTGGAGCTTTCTTGGCTGCAGGATGTTTTCTTTCAAGTTCTTTTTTGGAATTAACCTGAATAGTGACATTTCAATATATTTACAAAGATGCTTTTCAAAAGGCAACTGGATTTTTTTGTTTTTTGTTTCCCTTGAAAATGTTTCACCTCTCACCCAAAAAGCTTCTTCAGTTCAACTTCTTCAGAACTGAAGAAGTTTCTTGAATGAGAAGTGAAATGTTTTCAAGGAAAAATCCAAGAAAGTCAAGTTACCTTTTGAAAATCATCTATGGGACAACTATGACTTGGATGATTGAAAATTTCCATAAATAATATCTTTACAGTTTATTGGTCCTTCATCCCTCAGAATATCAGCTAATGCTACAGCAAATATCTCCAACCCTGAAGTCCTCTTCATGTTTATTCCCAAAAGTTTGAAATTGCCTGATGAGTGATGCTCCGTAGGAACTGTGTGATAGGTTGTAAAACTTAAGTTTTGTCCTAAAAATGTTAATCTGTAAGCATGTGATTTCTTATACTCTAGTAAGTAATATTGTTCAGGATTTAAGATTAGCATTTGTATAACATAAAAAATTATAATAAACACCCAATTCTAAGCATTTGACTAATTACATCTGTTAAGTAACATTGCTCAGAATATCAATGATGATGCTTTTGGGCCAGGAATGCAAAACTGAAATATTATTCAGAAAAAAAGTTATTTTCCTTAATATACTAACCAGGGATAAGTTCATTAAACTTTATAGAATTTACTCCTATATGATTTTTGAAAAGGAGGACATCATAAACTGTCTAAGGTTCAGAAAATAACCAACAGGACTTCATAAGAACACAATAATGTACACAGGAATTTGAGGAAGAGACAACACCATCCTGCAATTCTACAATTGTTACTTTTTGAACATTTCAAACCATCTGTGTCCTTTAATGAAAATTTGATAGAAAAAACAAAGGCTAGCAACCCACTGCTGCTTTAGTTTAGAAAAATCATAGTTGGGTATCTGGATCTTAACAGAGGTTTAGTCTGAACCAAATCCTATTATATATGTACAGGCTGTGTTTATATGTGGGGATGTTGGCAGGACCAACCATCTAACTGAATGTCCCACTTAGAAAAGCTGCAGTTGGGCCTTGTGTACCTTGTTGTTTTCTTTTTTCTAGCTTGCAGCAGAAAGCACCTGCTCGTCCCTCTGGATAGACATTACTCGCTTCCTGTGAAGTAGTTGGATTTAGAAGAATTAGTTCTGCCTGCTTTGTGAGGCTGAGCCAGTCGGCAAGCTTCTTATTCAACCCCCCACTCTGTTGGTCAAGCTCAACTGGAACCATTCGGGACATCCATTGTTTGGTGTTTTTTATTTGTTTCTCTTCAGTCGGGTACATGTTTTCAAAGGCGACCCTCCCCAGCCATCTTCTTTTCCCCCTCCTTTCACATGGCTAAGCGATTATCTTCATCCTAATCAAAGAGACAGATGAAAAGAGTTTATTAATAAAAGTTTCCCTTCAGGAAGATTGAAAATGAATAATTAGTAAAATACACCCAATTTTACTTAGAGACCCTCCTGATTGAGAGGCATCTGTGAAGGGCAGGGATGCCAGAAAAGTGGCAAGGAGTTGGGCATCTGGAAGCTATTTGTGATATGGATTAGAAGTCAAGCTGCACAGAGATACCGCCTCAAGTCACAAAAGCTTGCTTTGCAGCAGGAGGAAATATGCTGCTTGTTTATTGTGCTACTTTCCTCCCTTTGCTTATCTATTTTATTTCCTCTCTTTTCCTACCCCCACCCCCACTATTCATGTGCAATTATGACTAGACAAATATGTCAGCTGGTGAAGCTTGTTAGATATACGTATGCATTCAGTGGGTATTTAGGAAGAAGAAAGGACAAAAATAGGGATGTATTCAGGAGCCTGGGCACCATAGGTAATTGCCAACAGGACTGAGGCTGAGCCAACTATCAACAGGCCTCTTCATGAAAAGCTGTTTCATGGGATGATGTTGCACCTAGAAGTTGAAATAATAATGAGAGGCTTGAGTATGTGTCAAGTTGGCTACATCTGTGTAATCATGGTCCATCTGAGGAGGAGGAGGAGGAGGAGGAGGAGGAGGAGNAGAAGAAGAAGAAGAAGAAGAAGAAGAAGAAGAAGAAGAAGAAGAAGAAGAAGAAGAAGAAGAAGAAGAAGAAGAAGAAGAAGAAGAAGAAGAAGAAGAAGAAGAAGAAGAAGAAGAAGAAGAAGAAGAAGAAGAAGAAGAAGAAGAAGAAGAAGAAGAAGAAGAAGAAGAAGAAGAAGAAGAAGAAGAAGCTATTTATTATTACAAACTTTCATAGTCACTTTCTGGGAATTCTAACCAGTGGCTAACCTCTTTCTTAACTAGGATCCCTACCAACTTTAATTACAAATATTGCTATTCAAGTAAAGGAGTTAAAACACCAGCTTTTTGAATAAGACATATCTGGCTATTACTGCAAATCTGAGGTCTTCTTTTTTGGTAAAATGACATACAATGTGTATTCTTTAGGTTCTAAACTGCTGACCATTTCTGCAGCCTCTATGATAGAGAACCTAAGTGCAGAAAACATGGATCAATTTGCAAATAATGGGAATAATGTATAATAACTTTCTTCTCTTGAATTTGTTAAATGAGTACTTTTATCAATAAACATGTTTGGAATTTTTTGTGTTAATAGTTTGTATATGTAGGTTGACAAATAAAATAACAGACTTTCATGATCTAGATTATAACGGCTACTGTTTCATAACAAAGCAACATATCTATATCTACCTCTGTATCTCTCTCACACACAATGAACTGCTGAGCTTATCATGCAGATTCAACTGGAAAATGTTATATGAAAACGTTCACATTCAAAATGATAGCAAAAAAAATCTATTTTGGCTAATTTAGCAGGTGCATCAGAACAATTTTACTGTGGAAATTTAAGGTTAAAATGCACTGTGAAATAGCTTGCATTTCTTGTTTTATGTGACTGGATGTCATATAACAGGGAGATTGGTGTGAATTTAGAATTACCACTACGGAAAGAAAAACCAGAGAGCTATAAACAGATACAGTTATAAACATATGCAAGAAGAGAGAGAGGGGGGGAGGGAGGGAGGGAAGGAGGGAGGGAGGGAGGGAGGGAGAGAGAGAGAGAGAGAGAGAGAGAGAGAGAGAGAGAGAGAGAGAGAGAGAGAGAGAGAGAGAGAGAGAGAGAGAAAACAACAAGAACTGAACCTGGCAGGTGCAACTGGGCTTTTTCTATTGTATAAGCAATACTTTGCCTTTAGTATTAAAAAGAGGCTTATAATTTACAAAGAAAGCAAATCAATAAATAAACTGTCCCTAATCAGCCAAAGAGCTGGCAGAATGACATTCCATTATCCTGTCAGACATATCGCAATCAAAGGCAGGGAATCTCAAAAGGCAAGACTACATTTTACAAGACTACATTTTCCTTTTTCCCGGTGCCCTGAATATTTTCTAGCAGGGTTTGCTTGTAAGTGGATAGGCATTCACCCACATTCAGTTCCATATACCTGGGTGCATTTTGGCAGGGCATTTTATTTCATAATGCCATGCAAACTTCTTCCGTTGGACAAAAAGCACCCTTCCCTCCCACCCATCCCCCACCCACCCCCAGGCAGTGATGGCAGTGTGTCACTTGGGCCTGGTGACAGCTGATTCTCAACAGACAGCGCTGTCAGAGGATCAGAGACTTCCACATGTACAAGTGAAATTAACTTCTGTTAGTCTGACATTTTCTACAATCAATACTCACAGGGTCCTTGTCTCTAGGATCAAAATTCATAAATCAAAAGCAGAGAGCATGAAATAAGGTATTTGATAAATCCATTAACTGAAGTGGAAGTACACTTCTGCCGAGCTGTTTAGAGTATAGAGAAACACTCATGGGGATGGTAGAAGCTAGGAAGGAAAGATATGCCTCGCAGTATGTCGAGCAAAGGGTTGGGTGGTAACATGTGTGCTTTTTAAAAAGATTTTTTTAATGTATATCTGGATTAATACGATATTCATGCTGCAACTGGGCTTACATCCAAGATGGATAGGAATGTATTGAATTCTCACTGATAACCTTGAAAAACATAGCAAAAAGTATCTAAGTATTTAAGAGCTGACATTACATTTCGGTTGCATGTGGATGCCCCAATAAATCTTGGCTTATCTCACCATTGCCCACCTCTGTCCTTCCAAGTGTTTAGGACTACATTACCTATTTAACATCCTCAACCAACATGGCCACAAGTAAAAAAGGATGAAAATTGTAGGCTACACCTTTCAGAGAATTAGGAGATAAGATTGGTTTACCAGGCAAAAGCCAGAACAAAGACTTTTGACAAAGGAAGAGTTTCAAAAGCTTGAATTAGTCCATGAGGCAAGGCATTAGGTCAAGACACAAACCAGGAGTCCAAAGTTCCACAGAGTTCAAAGGCAAAAGGCGAGAAACAGCAATCACGGAGCCAGGAATCCACACACATTGTTCCAGCAACACCCATTTCTTTGGGAGGGATTAAATAGGCACCGCTGGTTCAGCCCTTCATGATGGGCAAGACTGCCTCCTCACAAATAACCTGGCCTACCAGCATTGTGCCTATTGCCTCTCAGCCCTGTGCATCCTTGGATCAGGGGGAGGTGTGGACTCCACCTCTTCATCCTTGCTGACCGCAGGCAGTTGCTCCTGTTTTTCACTAATGCAGCTGTGGCTTCCTCAGTTTGGGTTCAGCCTGCTATCTGTCCAGTCATTCTGGCTGTGGCTGCTCCATCAAACTGGAGCTCCTCTCCCTGGTCCATGTCTCCATGCACCCCCATACTTGCTTCCCCAGAGGTGCCAGGACTGCCGCCTCCTCCTCCTCCTCCTCCTCCTCCTCCTCCTCCAAACCCAAGTCTGCAGAGAAGGCTGGAGGCACGTCCATGTCAGTGTTTGACATCACAAAGTTATAATGCATATTCTATCACTTTTTTATTGCTATAGTTCTACCAGCTACTTCACCGCCATATAGATTACAAAAATAAAGTGATCCCATATGGAATACTGACTATCAACTGTTCTTAATCTCCCAAAAATAAATCAAATATATACCTTGTGATTTCTGATACAATTAAAGAGAGGCAAATATAAGCCTGACTGTGTGCTGTTTCTTCAATACAGATCTTTCCCTAACAACTGCTTGCAATAAAAATGACATTATTAATAGCCAGGTACTTCCCTGGAGATATGATAGTTATATTAAGTCTGCTTTATTTTATATATTCAGTCACTACACATCAGCTCATACAAATGGTTTGATTTTGCCTTCCTCTAATTACAAGAGGAGCCAATAATTAGAACAGTTTTTTTCTATATAGATCCTCTGTCTTCTAATATGTCAATAGTTGTGGTTTTCCTAGAGAGTTTAAATATACTGCAGTAGATGCCCTTGAAAAAGATTTTGTTGTTGTTATTCAGATTCAATAAATTTCACTCTCTCACCACTACCTTTCTGATGTATTTTTATAGTAATTTTAGCACTATAATTACTACTATTTTAGTAATAAGATAGTAATTTCATTAAACATTACAATTAAAAAATAAAAGCTAATACAAATTAAAAAAATAAAACAATAAAAAGTGCAGAAAAAAATAGAAAGAAAAATAGAAAAGAAAAAAATAAGAATCTATTAAAGAAACAGAAAAGAAATATATAAAGAAATAACTTCCCACTTCAGCTTAAACATAAACAATTTTAGTAACTTATTACCTTCTCTTAAAATGCAACCAATGACCTCTTCTTGCTATACCCCATTTCTTAGCTATAAACAAATCCTTTAAAAACTCATCTTTTCAGCCCTATCAGCAAAAGCCTATTAGGAATTACCAGATATAAAAACATATCTATTCCAAATAAACCTACTTTCTTTTACTTTTAACAAATTTAATCTTTAATCCTTTCAAATAAGTATTTGATTTATTTTCAATTTTTCTTTGTCCCTTCTCACAAAATTCTTGAAAGCTTTTTAAAATCCAATATAGGAAAATTATCGAGGTCTTTTGGTTTATTACTTGCATATCTCTTTTAATTATTAAGGCATTATCTTTTTTATTTGTATATACAGTGTAACGTCTTTTTCATATCATTCTTATAACCTGCCATTTTTTAAAATTCTTAGATTTCACTAGTAAAACTTTTCCTTTTCTATAATATATTTTAAACACAATCTATCTATAAGGGCAGACACTGTTCAAATTACCTTCTGTGCCCATTTAAAAAAAATATAATCCAATAATAAAGTATTTTGCTCCATTCTGTGTTAGTAAGTCAAATTTAAATGCCCTCCTTTAATTGTAAACTTAAGTTTTTTCTGGTTCCTTCTAGTGTCCAATCTTTAAAGTTCTATCTTATCATGTTTTTAGAAAGAATTCAAAATAAAAGCATTTTCCCACCAGAAGGATTCTTATAATTGATCTCAGAATCTTATTTCAAATCTAATTGGATCCTTAGGTTATTTATAACCTTAACAAAACAATATTCTAATCACTTTTTGGCTGTTTATTGAAAAAAATTAAGTCCTAAAACACTTTCATTGTGAACTTTATTAAAGTCACTTTTCTTAGGATATAGTATGTTGAATAGTTAACAGATTATACAGTATCTTTTACAATATAGTTTCCTTATCATTTATTTTTCTGAGATGATAGAAAAAGTCCTGTTGGCATCATTTGAATATTAAAATTTGGCCCAAAGCTACATAATTTTTTGAACGTTCATCTTCATTTAAGAAGAGAACAAATATGGTGTAGACTGGTTGCAAGAGAAAAGACAGTTTTCAAAGTATTTAAAACTGTTTTTACTAAGGATTGAAGGAAACTCACCCAGTGCTATAAAACTTGTCAGTTGAAAGTTTCCTCATAGCTGAAAAGCAGGGAACAAGCAATTTCTGAAAATGGTTAAAAAAGGAGGTATGCAAACATATTTCCTTCAATGGCTCCGACTGTGATTTGAACAAGATGACCATTCCCTTGTCTCTCAGACCTCTAAACCCCCTGGAGACTGGCTATCTTGTAATTTCATAATGATGAGCTATTGTCTGGAATACATGTGGATGATCTCAAATCTTCTCTTTGTCCAGAAAGAATTATAAAGAGCCATCATTAGATGTCCCAGTTGCCATCATTAAATAAGGACCACATGGATACGTAAGCAAGGGCAAGATCATGACTTCTGATTTCCTGAAGACCTTCCTATTGATTTTGCTTATGGGAAGCCAGTGAGGAACATTGCAAATCATGATCATGTAACCAGAGTTCACTACAATGTTCATAATAATGAGCTAGTTGCTCACACTCATATGACCATGATGACATTGTAATGGCTGTAACACTGAAGACCTAATGTACTATATATAATCATCAAAATGCAATGGTCCATGACTTCCATTTATGAGAAAGGGCTTGAATCCCATAGAATAACATCTTGCTATCCATGATAATGTGCTGCCCCACTCCCCTCCCCATACACGCATGTATAGCAAGTGTCTACAGGTATTTATTCAAACCCCCAAACAGGTCCTCAGAAAGCACTCCCATTGCACAGGTCCGTATTCCAAGGTCAGCATGGCAAGAGTCACTGGGTAACCAAGTCCAACAGGCACACACAAAGACCATAAAAGCAGTCCATGAATTGAATGGGTCAGGATACACAGCACGAACACAAAGGCATAGAACTGGGCACATTGCTCCAGCAACACTCAAGTCCTCAGGGCAAGATTAAGTAGGCAATGCTGGTGCAGCCCTTCATGAGAGGTGAGATTGCTTTCATGCGAGTAGTCTAGCTGAGCAGCATTGTGCCTATCTTCTCTCTGCTCTACATGTCCTTGGATCTGGAGGAGGTGAGGACTTCATCTCCTCCTCATTGCTAACAAGTGGCAACTGCTCCTGGTCCTCACCTGAAGCCACCTGGCCAACTTGCTGCAGCTGTGGCTCACCTCAGGCTCATGCCTGGATGAGGTATTCTGGGAGTTGAAGTCCACAAGTCATAAAAGGGCCAGGTTTGAAGACCCCTGCTGTACACAAAGAACTGGATTAATAAACAAATAAGTTTATAATGATATATTCAAAGAGTGTGAATCCTGCACATAATTACAGATGATTTTGTAGAACCATGTTCCAAGAAGGTATGTCCACTCTACATCTTATGAAGGTTCTTATCAATAGAGAGGTTCTATAAGAATATGAATGTAATGATTATTTTTAATGAAATTTAATTATATTCCAATAACATGCTTGATATTTACTGTAAATTATCTCATTTATTCTTCTCCAATGGACTCAATATCTTGTTCACAAGCAATTTAAGAAGTTATTTGGCACCAGATTCTAATATGCTACTTTGAAGAACATGGTAGATGAATTACAATCCCAATTAATGACATGTCAATATCTTTCTAAGAAAAATATTGATATCCAATTGGTAATCAGACATTTACTAGATGACATACCCATATTTCAGTGACTTTCATCCATCACCTAGGACATTCAAATCTAGGAAAGTTTGGAAGATGAATCTCAAAGTGATCCAAAAAGCAAAAACAAAAAGGACACCAGATCTGTACTGAAATTATATTCATCACATATATCCATACGCATATCACCTAAATTTGTAGTTTTAAATTTTTGCCAGAATATGGATGAGAAATTTAATGTCATCAATCATTTTGAGTATCAAACTAGGAACAAAATATTCAGACTCGTAAAAAGAAAGCTTATTTGCATGTCTCAATCATATTACCTCTGTTTGCATGATATGACTAAGCTACCTCTCCCCCCAAAAAACTAGTTAACAAGACTCTCCATATACAACCGAATTTATCCCAAATTGCTACTAAGCATTCTGGTTTACTATGTCATCCAACCTGACATTGTTATCAGTTTGGACAGATGGACGGACGGACAGACAGACATAAAACCAGCATTGTATCGCTAGACAATTCCACTTGTATAGCTAGGAAAGAATTGATTCTCATGCTTCACAGGTCTTAAATAACCGGAACAGAACATATGCCTCTCTGCCTTTATATATATAAAAAATTACTCTCTATACTTGTAAATAGTTTAGCATGCTGGGGAAAAAAATCCAATGCTGCTGCTTCTTATGTTTTTTACACACAAACACGCGCACACACATACACACACGGACACACAAAGGACAAGCTTATGGGGGACTGCTAGCCTTGAAAAATCAATAATACCTTCAGGATCATGGTAAATACCAGTTTTAGGCAAAAGGCAGGTGTATCTCCATCAGTTGCATGCAAATTTCCCAGAAGCATAGAGCTGATTACTGTGGGAAAGAAAATGCTGGAATAAGATGAGCCTTTATTTATCTTATGATTTGTAACAGTTCTTTTCTTGTTTGACTAAAATTTATATATTCATGCTTATGTGATGTGAACACAGTTACTTAACACTATATATAGTACTACTAAAATTCTTGCTGTCATAACCTAAAATTGGGCAAAGCAGTGCATCATAGGTAAATTTTTGGAATTAAAATACTCCAAATGAGCTAATTTACAGAATGTATCCAAAATCCAGGCCCATGACTCCTGAGGGAATGAAATTTGAGAACCTTGTAGCTACTTCAGTACTACTGGCTGCTGCTGTGCTGCTGCTGTGGGCATGTGATCTTCATTTTCATTTGTGACAGTTTTCCAGCCAATCTCACAATCCCTCTCTCTCTCCTTCACCAGCAGCAGCCTCTTATCTGCCGGAAGGGAAGGGTAGGGTAGGATGGGGAAGGGAAGATTTCCAATGCTGTCTGCTCCATTCCCAAAAGGAAACTCAATGGGGAAGCTTATAGGAAGTCATAAGTCATTCCTGCTCCCACTTTTTTACCCACACTTGATCAATTTGTTTCTTTGTTTAGGGAAGGAAATATTTCTGAAATGATGACCCAATGGGGCATGGTTGTCTAGTTCAGGGGTTCCCAACCCCCAGTGCTGCAGTCCATTACTAGGCTGTGGCCCATTCAAAACTGGGGCATGGAAGCAGCAGGTAAGCAGGCACACACACGGGCAACTCCACTTACACAAGCAGTGGGTGAGCATGCATGCACATCCCCATTTGTATGAGCACCAGGTGGGTGTACCCGTTACTCACACATAACCATTCCCTTTCCCTCCTCCAGCGCCAGACTGCAAAGCCAAAAAGATTGGGGACTGCTGGTATAGTTTAATAAATAAATGAAAGATTTGCTTTAGCATCATATATCACCTCCTTAAGAAACAGCAGAAGATTGATCTATATTATTGCACATGGACAAGTCTTCAATATATTAAGGAATGATGGCTTTAAATATTATGGAATGGCTTATTTATTTTTATTTATTTATTATTTAGATTTATATCCCGCCCTTCTCCCGTAGGACTCAGGGCGGCGGACAATCAATTAAAATACACAAATAACAATACGGATTTAAAATTAATTAAAAAGAATATTAGAGAATTGTCCAATTTAAAATTATTGATTAAAACCCCTCTAAAAATTACCCTAGGCCAGTCCTGCGAGCTGGAATAA
>NW_015386527.1:192362-200400 GCF_001527695.2 Protobothrops mucrosquamatus
TCTTTTCCGGCGTTTCATCTCTCTCAGCCCCTCGGTAAACCAAGGGGCCAGTTGAGACCTATGATTATCAACCTCTAAATCTCATTTTTCCCCATATTTAACAGATACAATGCTCCATCCATATATAGGACAAGGTAGAATCCAACTTGCTTCAACTGCATGATGTTCAGGCAAATTTCTCTCAAGAAGGTACTAAGTATTAATGGTGACAATCTCTACAGGCAGCATTTGCTCAGAGCCACAGTTTTTCTCATTTCAAAAACCAAAGGTAAAAAAAATATATATCACTGCACTTTTAATGAAAAATATTCACATTAGAAATGAACATTTTAGCCTTTGAGAAGAATAATAATACATCTTCATCACAAAATGTTATACATGTATAGCTTTCATATTTCTCTAGATTGGAGGGTTCTTAATGACATCCAGGCAAAAAAAGCAATGATATTTTACACACACACACACACACACACACACTCACACACACACAATCCCCAAGGTTTATGCTTGCAAACTTAATATAGTATAATAAATATAATACAATACATATAATGTAATGTGATATAATAAATGTATTACATTACATTATGTTATATTAATATATACTGAAACCAGTATAGATTGAGAAGTGCTAAACGAAATAGGCTGCTAGAGAAAGGCCCTGTTTCTTGAAACAATGAATTCTGTCTTGATACACGAATAAAGGAATTTATGGATGACTTCCGTATTTTGGAATTTTCCTATTGGCAAAACTGTTTCCCTTTGTATTTTTCACAAGAGAGTTTACTTCTGAAGTATGAAGAACTAATAGCCAATGAAATTTCTTCAGGGCAATGTATTAGAGCAGACATAAGAAATGTGAAACACTCTAGAAATTGTTCAATTAAAATTTAGAGATGGGAAATTGGAATTTAATGGAGGAGAAAGTGAGGGAATAATTTCTCTCAATTTATCCAGGGAGAATGAAATTTTTCAGAAATATCTTCAGGGTAGGATTCTCCCTTGGCAATGAGAGTGGCTATTGAAAATCTCCCAACAAGAAGTGAAATTCCATTCTGGTGTCTTCCTTGGGGATTTATTTGAAGCTTAGAAAGTCAGGAAAGCTGTAGATCATGAGGAACAGAACTTTAAAATGAAATGCAATAGCAAAAACATCTATAGGATCTGCAAAATGCTCGGTGTGATTGCAAAACCTGGAGAATCAGTGATTTTCTTAACCGTAACAAAAATGTTTACATGTATTTTGATTTGATTTTCATATCATAGTATTTTAACCAAAAATCTAAAATAGGCAAGAAGAATTTCCTATACTTTCCCTTTTGATGTGGTTTATATAGTCAGAGCAGTCATGACAGAGCTCCAGACTCAGTAAGAGAGAATTAAGTTCTGACTTCTTCTGTTGCTTCTCTTGTTTTTGACCCATCCATTCTAAGGAGTAGGTGGAAGACCTCAAGTTCATGATATTTTGGGTTAAATTATTAAACTCAGAAACCAACAAACAAATAATCCCCCATGTTCTGCTAGCAAGCTGTCATTTTTAAATGAAATTGTGACAGCAGCAGTAGCAGCAAACCACAATGCTAAAATGACTCATGCAAATTAATATACCGGTGGCCTGACATCTGGCACAAGAATCCTGTAGTATTTGCTATATATGTGAAATCATGTATGTGTTATCATTATCCCCTCTACCCAGATACTTATGTGTTATTGTGGCCGAAATGAAAATACTTTTTTTTAAAAAGTATAAGTACAACTATATTAACACAGCACTTTTTTGTAGAAACTTTCACAGGGCTGTCAGCATTAATTCCTACATCACTTTTATCATAATTTCTCTATGGCTTATAGCCACCAGCCTGGAAAGGCAATATGGACATGGTTGTGGACATATTGGCATTCAAGCAAAAGGCCAATATGTCTCAAAAACCAAAAGTGGAGGTGGTACTCATGTGCCATCAGGTGGACATTCCTGTAACAAAGAATGAGCTTTGTGATCCAAAGAGGCCACCTTAATCTCTGCCATCTTCTCGTAAGGCTGGGAAAGACTTTTAGAGCTAGATATGGCTATTTACAGTAGTGATGAGTGCACAGCTGGACGAGCTGAATGACCTTAAGGAAGATCACCAGGAAGAAAATTGATGTATGTGGTTGCTAAAAAGCAACAGTGACTTGATAGCACGTAATCATTGTGATCACTTCCAGGCAGTACAGAGAGGGATAGGTTGGCCAACAGTACCCACAGAAGATACTGTAGATTATTTCATCTCTAGTACAGATATTAGTAAACTATATTTGCCATCAGTGATGCTTCAGAGTCTGCAGGCGCATGAGTATACTCTACTGTACTCATGAGTACTCATATAGCATGATTATAGGACATGGCTGCTTTAAAGACCTGTTGACATGGGCCATGTTGTCTCTTCCTATGAAATGAATCATTCATAGCATTGTACAGTCCAAAAATAAAAATAAAATTAAGCTCTCATTTGAATTGAGTTGATATCCTGGTATTCAACAGTGAACAACATTCCTATATCCATGTATTAATATATGATACATAAAAATACCACAATATCCACTATAGCATACAATATAGTATAATGTAACATAATGTATTAATCATATTATATACAATAAGAGTAATAATACAATATGATATGGGATAATAAAGTTGCTAGTATGATATTTCTAACATGCTTCCCCCCCCCAAAAAAAACCCCTTGGTTTTATCAAAACTTCACCCTGGTGTTTTAAAAAAGAATATTATGAGTCATTGACTCATTGATTGGCTTAAGTGCAGCACTTGGTGTGTGAGAGCATTTTGTGATCATATCTGGTTAGAAAAAGAATATAAGGAAACCTCACTTTTTTTCCTTATAGCAATTAAGTGTGTGCTGCAAGAGGCTCCATGCACACACATCGTAATACTACACTGCCCTGCCATGGATTTTGTTTTCTGTACAAAGGAAGCCCGTCTTCAATTTAGAAAGGTTAAGAAACCATTAGCACTGATGGCTTATAGAACATAAACATTTGAGATGACTCATACTTTGTTTCTTCATGCCATTTAGGAATTAAGGATTCTTAATTGATGTAATGCACCACAAGTTCCAATGGTTCTCAGCGAAAGACGCGCATAATTCTCCTGTAATTTGAGTACACTATTCTAATTGATTAATTGAGTTTCCTTGTAAGGCAGCTTTGGAGTTGGGGAATGCCATCTCTTTTTTCAACATACTAATAAAAATGCTTGAACCTGCAATATAAAGTTGTAGTATCAATTCAGGGTGAAAGTACAGAATGTTACACCTCAAATGGGAGGCTGATTTCCTAGCAACAGGGCTTGTATTTTGCAGTAAAAAAACATTAAGGATGGCAAAGTTTGCATTAAAACTGAGCATTTATTTTTAACATAGTGAGTCCACTACTTATAACCACAACTGAGCCCAAAAATTTCCCTTGCTAAGCGAGACAGTTGTTAAGTGAGTTTTGCCCCATTTTGCAACCTTTCTCACCACAGTTGTTAAGTGAATCACTGCAGTTGTTAAGTGAGTAACATGGTTGATAAGTGAATCTGGCTTCCCCATTGACTTTGCTTGTCAGATGGTCGCAGAAGGGGATCACATGATCCCGGGACAATGCAACCGTCATAAAAACGAGCCAGTTGCCAAGCATCTGAATTTTGATCACGGGGATGCTGCAATGGTGGTAAGTGTGAAAACTGGTCAGAAGTCACTGTTGTAACTTTAAATGGTCACTAAAGAAATTGTTCTAAGTCGAGAATTATCTGTATACAGACCTATCCCATCTAGCTCCAAAAAGCTAAGCAGGGGTTGGACTTCATTGGTACGTGAGTGGAGAGATTTCCAGAACTGCCCAGTCTATAAAACATTAAAGAGAAAATCCAGAAAAACCGCCTTACTATTGCTTCTCAGATATCAGGAGATGAACTGAATTTAATAGGAGAGGAAAGGGTATATTTGTATTTCGGATAATATTTTTTAAAAAAAATGCCTTCCTGTCTGATATTGAATGAAGAAATCAGCAGAATGCAATACAATGCTTTCCCCCTGACTATTTTAGGAGGAAGAATTTAAGGGCATATGAACCAACAAACAAATTAACTTTATCTGTTTGGAAAATTTAAATAGGAAATTTTCTAGGCACGCATCCAATACTATTTTCTAGAAAAATAACATTTAGCAGCAAAGTCTCTCCCAAGGCTAATGTTCACTAGCACTGATGTTACCTAGTTTGGGTAATGAAATGTCTGCAAGAAAGAGGGCACCAAGGAGCCCTCACTTATTCCTGGGGGAATAAAAATTGGAGCTATAGAATTGGACTGTAAGTTAAATAATAACGTTATGAGATGATGGATTCTGTGCTGCTAAAAATCTGCAGGTTAAAAAAAAAAACCAGAACAGATATGGTATTTGATTTAAACTAACTTAAAATACCAACCCAAGTTAAATTAGATACAGTCAACTGTGCAACATGTGCCAAATGTTTTTTTCCTCTTCAGTCCTAATAAAAATTATAATGTTGCCAAAAGATTTAAGTAGACCTGGGGAGGGCAACAAGGGAGGGTAACATTCCTGCAATATGTATTTTGTTTTTTCCTCTTGTAATTTCCTCCCCCCCCCTTTTCTCTGACTCTGATAACCTAGTGTTCTAATACCGTATGATGCAGTGTGAACTTTTTCTATGGCATGATATAAAATATTTGTAGCAATGAGTGCATTTTAGTCAGATCTGCTCATAATTTGTGGACCATTAAAGGGGCCACAACTGACTTTAGTCATGGTTCAAAGCTGCCCTGAAACAATCACAAAACAATATTATGAAATTACAGAGGTTTTTTTTTAATGTATGGCAATGCCATGACATTTTATAATTGAGACCTCTAGTTCTCATAGCTATATCAGAACCCATAAGAGATGATGGGGACAGAAGAGAAGAATTGTGTTTTGACAGATGCAGCAGCATGAGATGTACAAGCGAGATTGTATAAAGTCAGCCATGTAGAAAGTTATTGGATGTTCCAGTTTGTGCCCCCATGAAATTGGCACAAATCATCTGGATTTGACTTTGGGAAGGTGGTTAGAAGAAACACAAGAGAGAGCAAACAAGGAGGTAATGGCCACTCAATGACTTAACCTATGTCATAGGGCAAACGTAGATGTCAACAAAGAATCAAATAAAGATGAATGGACTTCTCATGCGACAGTGCAATGCCTCATTGGGCTCAATTTAATTAAACAGAGAAACTGCTCATATGGAAAGATTAATAGGGCAGAGGCCATATAGTAAAACAGGGCAAAAGTAACACCATGTATAGACAGTAATGGACTCCAGCTATGACATGGTATTACTTTTAAAAAAGCTAAAGAAGCCAACATAAGGCCAGATCCTTATTAGAAAGAAAGTCCTTGTATTTCTGCTATTTGTGATCTGATTTAACTAAGTCACTATCAGCAAATGAATTAGGTAGCAACATTTCCCTAGAGCCTGTAACGATTAAATATAGTAAATATTTGCCCCTCCCCTCCTTCCTTCCTTCCTTCCTTCCTTCCTTCCTTCCTTCCTTCCTTCCTTCCTTCCTACCTACCTACCTACCTACCTACATACATACATACATACATACATACATACATACATACATTTATTCTTCCAGCTTATTATCCTTCAATGTTTCAGTTCATATGAAACCTCTGATTTGTTGCCTTTGATATATTGGGATCACATCTCAAAATATATAGCCACCATAGCTACTAGTCATACCTCTTTTAAATTTTTGGGGTTGCAGTAGTCTCATCACATCAGTAAAGCTGATTTAGAACCAATCAGATACTTGAAGAAAGAAAAAGTAAGTAAGTAAGTAAATAAGTAAGTAAGATTCATTCATTCATTCATTCATTCATTCATTCATTCATTCACATTTTTTCAGCCAAAGGTTGGACATTATGGATGCTTTAATTTGGATACCTGCACTGAGCAGGGAGTTGAACTTAACAGCCTTTTCTATTGCTTCTAATATAACTTGGGATGATAACTTTAAACTGGAGACTGGAGTTTAAGACCTCAAAAAGATTGAGCAATATGGGTATATTCATTCCTTTGAAGACCTATGGTCAAAATAACCCCGAATAATTCAGCCTACTCATTCCATCTTGTGTTAAATGCTTAAGGAGGATCCTTTTTCCAACATACCATATAAACTGTGTGTAGGTACAGACAGATAGACAGACAGATATGAAGGAGCATTGCACATATATCTGCACTCATCATTTTAGACCTTACAGTAACAAAGGTAAATAATATATATTATCACTGTTACATATACAAGAATAAGAGTTTTAGCCAAGCTCTTACTGATCCTAATTGTTATTATTAATGTTTTTCCTGTAGGAAAAAAACCACATACTATGATAAAGCAGCTAAAGAAATGTTAAAGCTCAGCTACTGGCTCTGAAACAAAGCAGAATTGTATTTCTTGGCGTGTCTGTTTGTGTGAGAAAATAGAAAGCTCCCCCAATGCCTCTTCCTGTGATAGTGACTATTTCCTAACAGCCTCAAGTGTTTAACATATTGAAACAGTTCATCTTCCTCCAATGAACTTTAATAACTCTGCCAGGTAAGACAATATGCTCCATACTTCTTCATATTGTCTGATCCTTTCAACATATCTATACTGATCTCCTCATCTGGTCAACTTTACAGCTTCGGTGTTTAGAGACCACTGAGCACAGTTATTACCATCATCAATAACCTGTCCCACGTTCTCCTTTTCATTTCTAATGCTTTCCCCTTTCCCCCCTTCAAAATCTAATAATAGCTCTTTGCCATGATCACTGATCAATACGGGGGGGGGGGGAAGAGCACCTGTTCACTTCATTCAACATGCCCTGCTAAAGGAACATGACAAAGGGACAAATATTGTCCTTATCAGCCCCCCAACGATTGTAAATAAGAAGAGAATCTTGCAACATGTCCTTTGGGGTAGGTTTGGCAGAAAGCGACAGATAGCTTTTGAGACCCAAAACTAATTTCTCTCAATCTCCTTTGCTTCAGGTATGATAGTTGGAAACATTAATAAACACAAAGATTTGTTGGCTTTTGCAACAGAAGACTGCAGTAGCAAAGACCCAGTCCTGAGAAATGGATACAGTCATGAAAGCCGAGGGATCTCATATTGATTCCAAAGCTTCGGGGAAACCTAAATAATGGATTGCATTTAAACACAAAAATAGAACTTTTGCTGCATTCAGACAGGTATCTGTGTTCTATATATTCACAGAATCTACCTCAATCCTCTATCCATGTTCCAAACATGGATACAACTACCCAAGCCCAAGTCTTGTTGTTCGGAAAGCTATTTTAGTAAATTTAGATGGAATCAATTTCGGATCACTGGAAAAGGGGACAGGGATTTGACTTCCAAGTATGATGGAATTTTCTGAGAATTTGGGTTGCAGCTCCAATTTCACCAACATGAATGGTCAGATTTCTTAATTGGGAACCTTGATATAGGACAACACATAAGTATTTGTGTCAAGATGCCAAGAATGAGAACATAAGACACATGTGGTCAAGCCTTAGCTCATGGGGCATACTTGAACAACAGTTATCCACCATTGGATACTACTACATTCAGGAGCTTATCTAGTTTTCCTTACTATGAGATTGATCAGTCAACTAGGTTGGGTGGAAAATGCTGCTGCTTTATAAATAACAGAACAAAGATCTTGTGGAATTATAGGAAGGAACATGCCAAGCATCCGAATTTTGATCACATGACCACAGGGATGCCACAACCGTTGTAAGTGTGAAAAATGGTCACTTTTTTCAGTACTGTTGTAACTTTGAACGGTCACTAAATGAACTGTTGTAAATTGAGGACTACCTGTAGTTCCTGGTTCTGCATATTTGTAATCTGGCACTTCCAAACAAGGATTAGTCTAAGCAAGAAGAAGAACAGTTTAAAAATGGCATTTCCCTGAAAGGCAATGGTATTTCTTTAAGGAAAATAAGCATA
>NW_015386527.1:200451-217951 GCF_001527695.2 Protobothrops mucrosquamatus
ATAACAATTCAAGATATATAGGGCCAAGCTCAAACTTCAACAGACTCATTAGGTAGCAGAAATAATAAATACTCATTTATGCTGCAGCAATAGGAATATGGACTGTCCTCTGCAAACAACTTTTCTCTCGTGCAACTTGTCAAACCTGGTCTATTAATTAAGCTTATTAAAGAGAACATTGGCATTTAAAAGAGCCATGCGCTGGGACGTCCAGTCTATCATTCCTAGTGAAATGGATGCAAGTTGATTGCCCTGTATAATTTATCAGCAGAAAGCACCTCTCAGAACAGAGGAGAAAAACATGACGTCAGCCACACAATCCAGTTTCTTTTGATTAGGATTTCATTTACTTAGAATGCCATTTATCCCATTATTAGCTAAAGGCAGGTTTAATATTCTTTGATTCGTCCTTACCTTGATGACTTGATGATAGTGCTTACTAAGTTCTTACGTACCTCAGATTAGTTGCTTATATTGGGGATCCTTGAGAATAGATTCATCTTCCCCACATTTAGCTCTTGGGTTTTTCATTATCTCTGACCATTCTCATCTTTGAAGCTCATCCTTGTTAGAAACTGACCAAAGAGAGAAGCAACCTGGAATTAAGGAGAAACTTCCTAACGGTGAGGACAATTAACCAATGGAACAGCTTGCTTTCAGAAATCGTGGGCGTTCCATCAATGGAGATTTTTAAGAAGATAGTCATTTGTCTGAAATGGTAAAGGTTCTCCTGCTTGAGCAGGGGGCTGGACTAGAAGACCTGCAAGGTCCCTTCCAGCTCCTATTCTATTCTATTCTATTCTATTCTATTCTATTCTATTCTATTCTATTCTATTCTATTCTATTCTGTTCTGTTCTGTTCTGTTCTGTTCTGTTCTGTTCTAATTCTATTCTATTCTATTCTATTCTATTCTATTCTATTCTATTCTATTCTGTTCTGTTCTGTTCTATTCTAATTCTATTCTATTCTATTCTATTCTAGAATTGAGGCAAATCTGAAGTTGTCTATAAAGATTCTTAATCATCCAGGTCATGGTTGTCCCAAAGGTGCTTTTTCACAATGAAACATTTTCAAATATTTTCAAAATGTTTCACTTCTCATCCAAGAAGCTTCTTCAGTTGTGAAGAACTGAAGAAGGTTCTTGGATGAGAAGTGAAACTTATTCAAAGAAAAAACCAGGGAAGTCCAGTTGCCTTTTGAGAAAAAAAAGCACCTTTGGGACAAATCTGAAATTCATTCCCTTGTTTTTTTCTTCCTAACTCCACAATAAGGGGAAGCCAGATAATTAACAGAATAACACAGTTGGAAGGGACCTTGGAGGTCTTCTATTCCAACCCCCTGCTCAAGCCGGAGTCCCTATGCCATTCCAGACCAGTGTCTGTCTAGTCTCTTCTTAAAAGCCTCCAGTGATGGAGCACCCACAACTTTTTTACTCCCTATGTAAATATGTCAGAGACATCTGCAGCATCCAGTGGGTTTGTCCAAATGAGAAAGGCAGTATGGAGCTATTGTGATGCAAGCTCTGACCTATGTGCAACATCACAATGCACGTAAGGGTAAAACTTGTGTTATGTTGGTGCAATGCTACTTTCATCCTTTGGTGCACAGAAAGAGAGGTGCCTCCAGGGTGTTTGCTCTCTCTCAGGACTCAGTTCTACATAAGCGATGAAGTGAAGGTCGGAAGCTGCCTGCCGTTCAAGGTAGGACAGGTTAGGAAACAGATATGATAAGGACTACTGGAATTCTTATCATAGGGTGCAATAAGAGAAACATGAAAGCCTGCCAGAATTTCCTTCTATCCTCTCCTATACCTACAGAATCAAGGCAGGTATGGTTCTTGCATAACTTCACCAACTTTATCCTTGTTTTCCTCTACAGAAGTGGAATTATGTTAATATTCAACTAAATGAGAGTTGAACTCTCTGTTCATAGAACAGAATATCATCAGATTTGGAAGGGACCTTGGAGGTCTTCTAATGCAACTTCCTGTTCTAGCAGGAAACCCTATACCATTTCAGAGAAATGGCTGTCCAGTCTCTTCTTAAAAGCCTCCAGTGATGGAGCACCCACAACTTCTAAAGGCAAGCTGGTCCACTGGTTGATTGTTCTCACTGTCAGGAAATTTCTCCTTAGTTCTAGATTGCTTCTCTCTTTGTTTAGTTTTCATCCATTGCTTCTTGTCTTGCCTTCAGGTACTTTGGAGAATAGCTTGACTCCCTCTTCTTTATGGCAACCCCTCAAATATTGTAACACTGTTATCATCTTGCCCCTAGTTCTTCTTTTCATTAAAGTAGACCAGGGGTGTTAAACTTGCAACATCACGTGACGTGTTGCCACATATCGCTACTTTTTTTCCATTGCCAGTAATGGGGTGGGCGTGATTTCGGCATGACGCATCCGGCCCACGGGCTGGCAGTTTGACACCCCTGGAGTAGACATACCCAATTCCTGCAACCTCCAGACCCCTAATGTTGCTCTTCTCTGCACTCTTTCCAGAGTGTCAATATCTTTTTTATTTCATGGTGACCAAACCTGGATGCAGTATTGAAGTGTGCTCTTACCAAGGCCTTATAAAACAGTACTAATATTTCACATGATCTTGATTCTATCTCTCTGTTAATGCAACCTAGTATTGCATTGGCTTTTTTGGCAGCTGCTGCACATTGCTGGCTCATATTTAAGTGATTGACCACTAGGACTCCAAGGTTCCTCTTGTAGTTACTGTATTGAACTAGGTTTCATCTAATCTCTACCTGTACATTTGGTTTTTCTTGCCTAAGTGTAAAACCTGACTTTTCTTTACACTGAATTTCATTTTGTTAGATAGGGCCCAGTATTAAGTCTATCGAGATCCATCTGGATCTTGGGCCAATATTCTGGGGTATTGGCTATTCCTACCAGTTTAGTGTCATCTACAAATTTAATGAGTTATCCTTCTATTCCCTCATCTAAATTGTTTATAAAGATGTTGAAGAGTACTGGGCCCAAAACAGAACTTTAGGGTACCCCACTGCTTACTTACCTCCATATAGATGCAGTTCTATTAAGGGCTATGCGTTAAGTGCAGTTTGTCAGCTAGTTACAAAACCACATTCAAGATTTTCTTTCGTTGCTTTTTTTTTCAACATATGAAAAAGAGAATTTCAGATATTCCTTGCTTTATTAATTCAAATTAATTTACAGCAGTTAAGGAACATAGGTGAAAATGAAGCTCTCAATACCCTCCATTAAGACAGGGAACTCTGACTGCTTAGCTGTTCAAAACCTGAGCATGAATTACATCTTTTTATCTATATATGTGAGGCAGAATTAAGTATTGTTTAATGGTCTCTTCATATTTAATGGCTACACCGCAGGTAGGAACCACATCATGCTGAGATCACTGTGTTGGCTAAACCAGGCTGTGCAAGTAGCTAACAATTGCATATTTTTAAAAATAAAGGTCACACATTTTATCATCAATATGATAGCCTAACTGTAGAAAGAAAGAAAGAAAGAAAGAAAGAAAGAAAGAAAGAAAGAAAGAAAGAAAGAAAGAAAGAAAGAAAGAAAGAAAGAAAGAAAGCTATGTGTGGGGGGGAAAAGACTACCAGATTTATCTGTTCCTAGCAATAGAGCATCCTAACTGCAATGTTGCATCTAAAACAGGGGTCTTCAAACTTGGCCCTTTTATGACTTGTGGACTTCAACTCCCAGAATTCCTTAGTCAGCATGCCTGGCTGAGGAATTCTGGGAGTTGAAGTCCATATGTCATAAAAGGGCCAAATTTGAAGACCCTTGATCTGAAAGAACCCTTTCTAAAGAAGCAACCAGTACTTCCTGTTTTGCTTTCTTTGCTCTAGATCAGGGTCTCCAAACTTGCAGCTTTAAGACTTGTGGATTTCGACTCCCAGAATTCCTCATCAGCTGGCTGAGAAATTCTGGGAGTTGAAGTTCACTCTTAAAGTTGTCAAGTTTAGAGACTCCTGGTCTAGATACGCAATAAGATACCCAGCTGGGCAAGATACAGGTACATTATAGAATTCTGTCATATGTAGCATATCCACCAAAACTTCCTTGTGGCTCAACCATGGCTATTTTCTGCAATATAATTTCAAGGCTCCTATATCTGGGCTATAGAAATTCAGATGATAATTAGATGATGGCAAAGAGATACAGAAAATTTCATCTACTAGTCATTACAGAGTTTTGTAGCCCAGATCTGGGAAACCCATGAAAATAACAATTGATGAAATCTCAAGTGGCACACTATCTTAATACTCCATGTTTATCTGTTATGAGGATGCTGGAGTTTTATTTTATTAAGTCATGTACAAAAGATTACTTGTGATTATACAATCTGTGAAAAACAATACAATTGAAAAGGTCAGAAAAATTCAATTTAGCACAAAACATTCCAATCTACTAAGGCAACATGGTACAGGAAAACTAACCTGGGTTGCTAAGACTAAACTAGCATCAATTATAAGAGCTAAAATTGCTTCTCCTAGGTCTAAAATAAGATTGATCTTTAGTTTCTCTTGCACAGTCTTCATAATTCTTCTCTGCACATTGTTGGATATTGAAAGATTATGATTTTTAAGCTCTGAATATGCCAGTTTCAGATTATTCTCAGCCTCTTGGAGGAATTATAATTTATCTCTAAAGGGACAATAGATCTATATATTCTAAAAAAAACTACCACAACTTAGTTTGGCTTCTAATGGTTAATAAAGTGGCCGCAAACAAAAGGCTCTAGGAAGAACATTTCAAATCTGGAAGAACTTCGTTTAAAAAATTCCTCAGTTTTGATGCAGTCCTCTAAAGCAAATATTGAAGATGTGTTGTTTTCAGTTAAGACAGCAAAAGAAAGTGTTTTATTTCAGTTGTCTCAAACTGAATAAGAACAGCCCCTGAACAGGACTGTCAAATTTGTTTCCTGACTGTTTTCCATTTTGCATACATAGACTTAATTTGCCCCATCTCCATATTAATGCAAAAATTAGTTTAAGCTTCACCCTAAATGTGTATCTATTCTGTACACATCTTTCCAAATGTATTTGTTTCTCTCAGGCAAAAGAACAAAGTCCCCTAATGTTATGCATGCTGTGCATTATTTTCATGCCTATGTGTATTTTTCTAGATCCTTTTCATAAAAAATAATATTTTCTGATTGCTGAATTCCTGTGCCTAATTTGAAGAACTGTGAAAAGATAGTAGAATTTTAGTTCATATATGGGTTCAATGTGAACTTAAATTCCTTTGAGCCCAAAATGCAAATTAAAGGGTTTTTTTTTCAACCCCTAGCTTACCTAAGGTGATTACCTAAAAGCTACTTTTTTAACGAATCAGCTGTTAGAGACAATGTGGTTTGTAGTTAAGGTAGACCCATGTTTAAGTCCACTTTTGGTCACAGAAGCACATTGAGTCCCTTTGGGCATGCGACTGTCTATTAGCCCAGGTTAGTTACTTGAGTTGTTGCAGGAGGGGAGAAGGTGATCTACCTTGCCATGAGCTTCTATAGGGAAGCCATAGACCCATAAATAAAATAATAAATAGAATGAACTTACTTTCCACATGCAAATACATTTTTATTCCTGATGCTCCTACCTGACAGCCAAAACTCCATAATTAAATGTATACAGTATATAGAACTAGTAATAAACTCATTTAACAATCTGCTATCCATGAAATCTATATGGTATAATACCCAGGTGTTGTTTTGCATTGACACAGATTAACCTAATCATGTAGAGTTAGTTGGATTAAGAGTTATAGAACTAGTAGTGTTCAGCACATGCCTACTGCTAGATCTGGTTTAGCAACTCCCTAATTTAGCTGCTGACAGTTACGACAGTGAAGAAAAAGTAACTTTACAATCAATCCTTCCATTTATGATTCAAGGTTTCACTTAGCCATTGTTTTGCTTAACCAACAAGTCCCAATTATGCTTGCCAAATGAGTACTACTTGTACTTATTCAGTGCTGTTATTGTATAAAGTGTTGCACAAAATGTAGCAATTCTCCACTGAGGGATTCTGGATCAAGAACAATTATTTTACAAAGTGAAGGTGATCTGGGAAACCATGAGGCCCGGGGATGGTTTTAAGTCACTGGTCTGGAGTACCAATACGTATGGAACACCCACACTGCCTCTCCTTCTGAATCAGTCAAAAAGTCTCAACTGCAGGAGATGGTGCCATTAGTCAATGAGGCCTAAGGGCATCATTAGTCAAGTGAGTGGGCACAGGTGAGGCCAAAGGCCGAAATGCCCCTAAATGACAATGGAGGATTAATCAAATGAGATGAAATGTGATGAAAGTGCTCATGGTAAGTTTTGCAATGATATGAAATCAGGGGCAGCACTAGCCTAAAGAGTAATGGGGAGAGAGGAAAGCATGGGTTCCTGTTCAGGCTTCCATGATGTAAAAGGAGATGACACAAATGTCACAACACCAAAGTGTGATTTGAACAATTACATCGCACTATCTCCCAGCCCCAGTCCCCCTAGATGCCTACGGGGCATAGGTTATTCTAGGCACAGGGCTTTGCTAAGCAGCAGGCTAAGTCCCTATTTGAGTAAGCAACCACTATACTTATGATAGAATGGGACAGATTGCCATAGCCAACTCGCCTCAGGTAACTTGCTACACTCAATTTGCTGCAGCCACCTCACATGGGACAACTTGCCACGGCCACCTCACCACGGGACAACTTGCTGCAGAACAATTCAACAATTCAATTTAATTATTTATTTCAAAAATTAAAATTTTAAATTTAATTAAATTAGACTATTTCCTTAATATTAGTGTAACTCCTGTCCCACGGTGAGTTGTCTCTCAACGAGATGGCCGTGGTAAGTTGTCCCACAGCAGGTTGTCATAGACCCCATTTTATGAGGCATTGCTTTCTGCTTTTGATTGGTGATAGAAATCCATTACATTTTTATTAATAGAGAATTTACAATCCATTCATAACATGGTTTGATGAAGAAGCATTTAAATCTCGCAATCTTCAAAGCAATTCTTATTTACCTTTTTGTTTTTTAAATGAGAGCAAGATCTGAGTTTTAAACTGTGGCTACTGAAGAGCATGTTTTCTCTCCTTTTCCACCAAGAAACACAATATATTTGCGGTGATAAATTCCATCATGGAATAGGACAAGTCCTTCTTTTTTATTTTTTATTTTTAAAAAATGTAATGCAAGTAATACATTCCCCCTCCCCCATGGTTTCTTTCCCATCTTATTTTCATGTGTGACATATCCAGTGAAGTACTTAATATGCTAAGGTACTTCCTGTGCTGACACACTCTGAAAAAAAAATATTCAAGTGCCATCTAGAATAAAGCTTTGCCCATTAAAATCTAAATAGAGCAGATGATATTTTTGAGAGCTAATTTCAAAGGCTCAGTTAAATGTGATGCTAAACATGAATTAGAGTAATCCAGAACATGCCACGATACCACTGAGGTATCTTCATTTCCCTTTACTCCGTTATATAAATCATACAAAATCAGCTAATAAAATGATGAAACCTAATCACACAATTTAAGCTAATGAAAAGAGTTTTATTTACCAAGAGTATCAAAAACTATGCAGAATATTGCTGCATGGGACAGATGGCAACAATCTTCCCTCTTCCCTTGCAACAAATGGAGTTTGCTTTGTCTTGCTATCTTGTATAAAAAAACCAAATGAAACGAAAAAAGGGGGTACCCATTGCTACAACCTCAAAACTTCTATAAGTAAAGAATGACCGTCTGTCTGCAAGCAATGTAAATCCTTCCAGTCCCCACCATCTAGTCAGAGCTGAAGAAGCTTCTTGGCTGAGAAGCGAAATGTCTTCAAAAGAAAGATAATAAAGTCCAGTTGCCTCTTGAAAAAAAGCACCTTTGGGACAACCGTACCTGGATGACTGAGAATCTCCATAGACAAAAGTAAAGAAGGTGTTCAAGGACCAGTGATGGTGATGTTTGCTACTCACTAGTGCCACCACATGGAGTGTTCTTTGAAAATATCTTCCCCTCTCCCTAGAACTCCTGGAACTGACTGTAAATGATACATTGCATCCCATACTTCAATAAGACAGCGAGGAGAAGATATCTAATCTTCTCTACTGTGTGCGGTTCAAAATACTTCCTCATGAAAAATGGAAAGCTCCTCTTTCTGGAAACATGATTGTGCCATAGCAAAAGCAGAGCAGTCGAGTGGCTTTATCCCGCCAATAAAATAAAGAGACATTTTACAGGAGAGGTTAGGATGCATTACACGTTTTCTGTTTGCATTAGTTTATAAGAAACAGATGGTAAGTTTTTCTTTGGTAAGACAGGGAAAAGGGAGTTATAAATGAATTAAACTGACTCCCCCCCCTGCGCTTGATCGGCTACTTGCTTCAGTCCTGCAAAATTGCATGTCAGAAAAGAAAAGATACTGAAATATAAAGTGATAACTAGCAGAACAAACTCTCCCGATGTGTGTGGGTGCTATAAACTGTGTTGAAAGAGGATGTGCTCTGGAACAGAGATGCCAACATTGCATACCATGAAGGATGCCAGATATAAAACAAGGTATTGATAAATTTATCCCAAATTATCTCTCTGACATGAAAGAAGGAGTTGGGAAAAGGAGAAAGAAGAGACTTCTAAGCAAACTCTGTCCTGATGATTAGTTCCTGATAGTGAATTTAGTTTTCAAAATCCAGTGCAAGTTGGAGAGAGTGTCTACACAATGAGTTTTTAAGAGAAATCAGACACATGTGCACAAGTCCTAGTCAGTATGTGCCTTCATCCCAGGATTCTTCATATCACATTACTCATGTACAATATTAAACATTATTTCTCCTACAAAGCTCTTCAGAAAGATCCATGGCTGGTCTTCAGAGTTTGGAGGTTGAGCTCAAGGGTTTATGTACAGCATTTGGGTGTGCAGACTGAGTCGCCCAGACTTGGCATGTCAGAACTTGCTGTCCCACAGATGGCTCCACTGAACTCATCCTTAATGATCTCAGTTATCTAACTCCAATGTTATTTCTTTGGCCTTTCCTAAGTGCGGTAATGAATCCAATAAATAAAGCATTGTATCACCCCATTCGGTATAGACATTAATTTTAGAACCAAACATTAATCAATTTAAATTTATGCACTGATGCAGACACAATCAATTTGAACTTCTTATGACAATTAACAAAGCTTTTGTTACATCCCTAAAACACACTGACCCATCAATTACAGTTTGCATCAAACTAATGCTAATGGTAGTTCTCCCTTTCTCGGACTGTCAGCAGCCCCTACCTGATTGGTCAATTTCAGTGCAGAAAGATCAATTAATATAAATTATACATGCACGGAAAGATGGGTTAATATCATAAGTTCATTTAATTAATTGGGTTTGATTAAATGAGGTTCTTTCATTAGCCCTCTTAACCATATATACATCATAATCCTTTTACAAGCTCAGCTGCCCAGACACAGACCTGACATTAGGAGCATATTCAAATTACCAGCCGCAGCCATGCAAACCTCCCTGCATAATTAACAACTAAACGAGCTGCAGTCACTTAAGCTGAAAAGAAAACTGTTCACATCAACCTCTCTGATACTGTTTAAATTGAAGATGTCATGGGTAAAACAAAGGTGAGCAGACAATGGTAATTAAAAATTAAAAAGGACAAGGGGGATTTGCTACTAATGGAAGCAAAGTGAAAAGAGGGCGAAGGGCCTGCTTCTTAAAAAAAAAAAAACATACAGAGAAGTGGAAGAAGAAAATATTTATGTTGGTGTTGTGTGATTCAGATCCTGATTTTTCCGAAGTAGTCTAATCCACCTACGGTTTGCTGGCTTTTCAGAGGGAGAAATCACTTACCATCCTGAATGCAAATCTCGTTGGAAGAAATGCATGTGTGAACAGATAGCATTGGCCTTCAGGGGGGAAAAAGCCACAGACCTAACAGCAGCCAAAGTGTTTCTTTGCTGCTCCATAAAATGATGTTTCACTCAAGCTTCAGTTAAGAAAGAATCTCAGCCCTCCTCTAATTCCTGTAACGGTACCAAAATCAGTGCTCCTCTTGGTCTCTGGACTTTGATGGTGACCTTTTTATTCCATTCTGTGTTCCAGCGGTCAACCTTTGAGAGGAAGACTATGGCACTCCAGGTACTATTCAACTATATCTTCCATCACCTCCAGAAAGTCTGATCAATGCTCAAGAATTTGGTCATGAGCAACTTAAAGGGCCTTTGTCATGCCAAAATAACAGAAATGTGGACAGGCTTTCTATCAAATCAACGATTGATGCTGTGAAGATATCATAAGTTAATAATGGGGTAATGGCCTATAGGCAGACAATATCTGAAATACTTACCTACAAAAATAGTACTCAGACCCATATCTCACTTTAAATTTCCCACTGTGAAATCTATTTTTAATATGTCAGACTTCCACAAAGTGGTCTTTTCTGTATTATCCATTGAGCCAGGATATCATTGCTAAATGCACCCTTCTGTCTCTTCCTCTCTCATCATACAGTGTTTGATTCATTTTTTTACAAAGATGTTCTGAACAATCCTGCTATTTTTCAGGCCTAACCTGTGCCAGGAGATGTTTTCTGAGAAAAAAAAGTTATATTTTTCCTCTCTTTCCCCCATCCTTTCCTCTGAAACAAAAGGTGTCAGTTTGCAGGTAATGCGGTAAAATTATCCACAATTTTTGTCCAGGCTGGCGAAGATGATTTCTTGAGACATCACTAGGGCATTCGATAAAAACTCAGACCAGGATGCTGAGACACGAAAGAGCTTTGCCAAAAAAAATAGGGAAAATTATAGCAAATTCTTTGACTCATATAGAAGACTGAAAAAAAAGTATTTTTTTCTTCAAAAAAAGTTAGAGCTCTGAAGACCAGAAAACTAGACTCATTCTGTCCATACTTTTGCCTGTTTTACAGTACCAATAAGGGGGCAGGAATTTAACTACACTGATAAGCAGCCTAGTGGCTTACCTTTTTAATATTTTACATTTCCAATGTAACATTCTAAAACAGTGGTTCTCAACCTTTTTAATGCCGCGACCCCCAACTGGTCGTAAGTCAAGGACTAAACCGGTCATAAGTCGAGGACTAAACTGGTCGTAAGTCGAGGACTAAACCGGTTGTAAGTTGAGGACTACCCAACCAGTCGTAAGTCGAGGACTTTCCCTGCCCGGGAGCGCCGCACATGCGTGGTTCCGCCCCCTGCGCCGGCCAAGGCGTAGCTGGCAAGCGGCAGAGACGGAGCAGGCCGACCACCAGCTGGCCCAGCCCAAGGGAGGTAAGGCACCCGCTGGAAAAGGGGAAAAAATGGCGGACAAAAAATGGCGGACAGCCTTGCTTGGCGACCCCTGTGAAATGGTCGATCGACCCCAAATGGGGTCGCGACCCATAGGTTGAGAACCGCTGTTCTAAAACAAATAAAATAAATGTTTTGTTGACCTTCCAAGGTGCAGAAAATAATTCTCTCTTTGCTGCTCCCTGAAAAGCTACAATACAATACCTGTACTATCTGGAAATTGAAGATATTGTTGTCCATTGTATTTGAAAGCAGCAAAAAGAGAATTCCTATGAACTTCTTGATTATTGGAACTTAGACTCCCTTGTTTTAAGTGAAAGTGCACTATGATTTGCTATTAGACCACTTTATGACACTGATGTTAACAGATAAGAGTAGGGGTCTTCAAACTTGGCCCTTTTATGACTTGTGGACTTCAACTCCCAGAATTCCTCAGCCAGCTTAAGATCTTTTGCAGAGTATCAGTCCACTCATGAAATAGTTGATCATCTGGGATGTACTAGGTCCCATCTCCCCAGCCACATAAATCTATTTATTCATTCAGGTCTTTATCTTTGTGGCTTTTTTCTTTTTCTTTGTGCTGGTATCTGATTTTGTATCTGGGAAATAATACCTTATTTTAAAATCCATGTGGGTATTTCCCCTGCTGGTTTTATGAATAATTAGTGTTTTTAATGTGATGTTGTTATTGTGGATGTTTATTTATTGTGCGTGATTTAATTTTTGGAAACCATCTTGGGAGGCCCCTTTACCCTAAATGGATGTTTTAATACATATTCCAGAAAATACGCATGAGTTCAATAAAATAAAATTGCAAAGATCACAGCCGGAATCATAAATATGATCACCCCCTAAGTGTTATAAAACAGCATAACAAAACAATCAAACTGCATTCTGGGTGCTTTTTCTTCAATTCTAACTCCCCCCCCAAAAAAAAAAAAATTATAGGTTTCTGCCTGAATTGCCACTTTCTCCCCCTTACGATAATTGAAAGAATAATAATTGTAATATCATAACACACAATATAATCCCCAGAAAGGATTTTTTTCAATGCAGAGGGAAAGAGAGGAACAGCTGGAAAGGAAATATCGCATTTGTGATTACCTATGATTTACCTGTGTGCGTGCCATTCTGCCAGGTGCACACAGTCCTTTATCTTTTATGACCTTTTATTACTACCTTCTGCAAGAGCATAAGAGAAGAATGTATGGTCTTGGCATCACTTGGATACAAAGTAGCAATCTTAGAATTTAAAAACAAACAAATGAGAAAATGTCGAAAGAATTATCTTTGGGGCACTGGAATTGAGCAACAGGAAGGACACTCGTGAATATTAATTCAAGTACATTAAAAAGCTGCCTTGGTTTTTTTTTTTATGTCTCTATGGCCCTATTCTTGCAAGAGAATGAGATTACAAGCAGAAATGTGTTATGATATAAACAAATTTAAAAAAATAGCACTTAAAGCATGATGGGAAAAGGGTTTGGCTAAGAATTACAACCATGCAACTACAGGTAATCTTTGACTTACAAGAGTTCGTTTAGTGACAGTTTGAAGTTACAACGGGACTGAAAAAAGTGACTTATTACCGTTTTTCACACTTATGACTGTTGCATCCTCCCCGTAGTCACATGATCAAAATTCAGACACTTGGCAACTGACTCATATTTATGATGGTTGCCATGTCACGTGATCCCTTTTTGCAATCTTCTGACAGGCAAGGCCAATGGGAAAGCCAGATACACTTAACAACCCTGTTACTAACTTAACAACTGCAGTGATTCGTTTAACAAATATGGCAAGAAAAGTTGTAAAATGGGGCAAAACTCACTTAGCCAATGTCTCACTTAGCAACATAAATTTTGGCCTCAATTACGATCGTAAATCGAGGACTACCTGTAGTTCATTTTTAGGGCTGGGGTGGATGGAATCCATAAGCTTCCTGCAGGCTGACTTAGTTCAAGAGTTCAGAAATACATCTTTTAGCTCCTGTTGATGCTATTCCTATTAGAGGAAAAGCACCTCGGTCCCAGCAGAATTCAAATTCTCTTGCAGAAAAGGAACCAGAAGATGGCACAGGACAACTGATACGCAACAGTTGCTGATAGTATGTTGATCCCAATGGAGCAAATGTGAGTAGGAAAAGCAATACATTATCAAAAGTAAAACAGATCTCTGTTAGCCATAATTGCAGCTGAATAGATAGAAAGAGCTATCGCAATTTCAAATGCTATGAAGGTAATCAACGTGTAAAAACTTTATATAATGTAAAATAGGAGAGCCTGAGGACAGTATTAGTGTCTTTCTACCAAATGCTCCACCATATTGGTTCTTGAACTTTGAGAGCAAATGTCCATCAATGTGTTCCAAAGAAAGCAGAATTTCTGTAGGCCCTGAATTTATGTATTGTGCAAGCATATGAATATTGCTGGGGAATATTAGTGTTTGAGATAGATATGACCCTGTTTTCAGTGTGAAAACAAGAATACATTTTTTAAAAATATGTTTCTCTTTATACAATTTTTTAAATGTGTGTTTCCTAATGTTTCCTACTTCTATTGCAGATAGTTCTCCTCTAGTATAATGTATAGCCACCTTTTCATGAATAACAATGGTTTTAGGATAGTTGACAAGAACAAAAAAGAGTAAATGTTGACCCATTCTTAATGATTTATGAAAGTACTAAATGATGTGTGGATTCTACAAGTATAAAACTCTGAAAATTAAGTTTTTCATGGGTTGCAGAACACATTGTTGGTATATTTAGCCTACTGCTTATAGTAATGATTTTTGCACTGGTATATTACATATTCCACTGTTATTCTGTTCATAACAATTCAGACTAAAGCTTTAGACACACCTTATCAATAAATATATAATCTTTCAATTCCTCAAGTACTGTTTGAGGAAAATAGATCTATCAATTTATCAACTAAATGGATTTACACGTTGAATTCTATCATTTGATTTGTAAGGTTTGAGATATTATATTTTATCCTTAAGAAGGCTCTCTACGGTTTTGAGTGTAAAAACTAATATTGTTCACCCTTTTGTCATTTAACTTGGAAGGTAAAGGATTGTAGGAGAAGTTTTTTTTGAAAAAAGGACACTTATTTTTGGATTTCACAACTGTTTAAATTTAGCCCTTTTAATTTGTTAAAAAATAATTATAATATTATTACTAATAATGTTAAACTATAATTATTGGAAGATGTTTAAACTTTTAATTTGTGTCTTACATTATTTTTATTCTTAGCTGTGCTGAGTACCATTGTTTGGTAAAAAGATCAGATGAAAAACCAGTGAATGAGTGGGTGGGTGAGTGGACAGACAGACAGACAGACAGACAGACAGACAGACAGACAGACAGACAGACAGACAGACAGACAGATAATGCAAGTCATTTGTACATAGTTGATTTAAAGAATAATCTGCAACTATTTGTAATATAATTGTATACATATCTATTTATAATTTTTAATATTTATATAAATATTAAATATAAGCATATAGAACAATTTAGACATCACAAAGACTAAGTAAAATAGTTCTAATAGTTTTGTGAAACAACAAAAGAAAAAACATATCCAGAGAGGGAAAAGAAAATCCAGCTTGCTACCGGTAGTAACAGGATGGTTGTAAATAAAACAGTCAAATATTATGAGTCAGGGTCTAATTTTAACAAATCAAACAACACATGAACAGATGCTTAATGTATTTAATGATATCCCCTGTCTTGTTACACTGTGTTACTCTGTTTCGAAAGTAAGGCTTTTTGAAATTCATTTACAGAGGCTTAAATAATCTGCTTTCTCCACTAATGCATGCATAATATGCTTAAGTATTGCTAATTCAGCATCAAAAAATAAATTACTCTTGTAAGCCAAACAATTAACCTCTCCTTTGAAAGACAGCTTTCAACAACCATCAGAATGAAAATACTGATGTTGACCTCTTCTGTTGACCTCATCTTTGAAAATCTATGAAAATTTCACCCAGTGAAATTAATATTCAGTCAGCCTGCAACTGAATCAAGCTCTGTGTGCCAAATTTCAGTTAAACTTGAGTTATTGGGGATTTATCTCAGATATCCTCATCCATGGGCATTTTTTAACAGAAGGGATTTTAACTGTTCCAATAGGTCAGTTTCGATGTATTTCAGCAACTTTATCATGTGCCTATTGAAGTGTGAATGAGATGGTATATTCTTCTTGAAATCAGACAGCAAGTGACAGTGGCAGATCTAAGAGACTTTTGCTAATAGTGTTGGTTTAGAAACACCATTTTGCAGGATGTTGTTTGCAGGAGAAGCTCTAAATAAAAATGAAAGTTACTGATCTGAAACTATCTGCAGCAGTTAAACTTATTCAGTTCTCAAAATCAAGTCATTCTTCTCTAATGAAGCTCTAATTTTCTCATTTATCATTTAACTTAACAAGTGCTGTAATCATAAGAAGAATCAGAAATCGCAGATCAATTCCTTCTCCTTCTCCTTTCTTCTTTCTTCTCCTTTCTTCTCCTTCATCTAGATCAAAGTTTAAACTGCCAGAATCTTGGCTTTTATTGTTGGCCAAAAATAAGTCATTTTCGGTACCTGTGTCTAGTAGCAGCTGAAAAAGCAGCACATTGGTCGGGCTCTGTGTCTTTCCACATTCACAGAGCATGTTGTTATCTGCTAAGAACCTCCACTTGAGCATATTGGTTTTACACTTAGGCACTCCAACTCTGAACCTATTCAGGGTCCTCCAAGTTGTATCAGGGAGGTCAGATCCTTCAGCCATATCCTCCTTTAATATTATTCCTTGCTCGATGGTCTCCTTCCTCCACCTTTTAATTTGATTTTGTTCTTGTATACGCTCAAGAATGTTTGTTCTTGACATACAGCTGTTCCTAGATCTGATTCGGTGGGCTTGGGGCATATGTCCATTCAGAGAATGTTGAGGATCATTCTCTTGCTGTGTTATCAACACTGTAGGAATATGGTGCTTCACTTATTCTGGAACTATTTGTTCCCTTCTTCTTTGCCTTCTTTGCCACTTCTACACATTTTCTTCTATTCATTTCCTCTCCTGCCCTGACTTCACTTACCAACAAGTGTCACTTCCTCTGAAATATACCACTGAAGTTAAGGGATGATGGTCCAGAAACTAAGCTAGATGTCCCCTTTCAGGTATGAATCTAGAAGTTAAACAACACGCCAAGAAGCAAGTCACATTATTGTCCCTTGCAAAGGTAGGATGCTTAGCAGGGGGAATGTGTGTGTGTGTGTGTGTGTATGTGCAGGAATTCCTTGTATTGTCAACTATTTGCTCTCAATTGAAGTAACCAACAGAATGGTTGCTAAGTTAAGAGGGAGAAGTCAGAGTAAGAACAATTCTAAAGGAATAAAAAGAAATGTGCAGTAAGGAAAGCCTAAACATTTCCACCAGCACTCTGAAATAGATCTAAAGACTATGTATCCTCAATGTGACATCCAAATTTCGGGATTTCAAAGACAGACTGGTTTCAGCTATGGAATCTCTATATTGGCATGATGGGATTTGTGATTCTTTGGATCCAGCAGTGCCTATAGAGAGAAGCTTAGTTTTTTTTTCTCATTTCATTCCATGTGTTTGTAAACTGTTTCTCTAAGTACAATGAATTCCTCTCAGTAGCTTGTTTACATATGCATTACATAAACATTCTTTAAATTTCAACTGCTTTCCTTAGAATGAGAATATTAAGCCCATTAGAGCTGAGAACGCCTATTTAAAAATCAGTCAAATCCTGAGAATTCTTTTTGTTTTCCCCTTGAATCACAGTATTTATATATTTAAAAGGAAATAAACCTGGCATTATTATTTCCAGTCCTAAGGAAATGCAAAATTCACTGCAGTCAGCTGTTCCTTCAAGCTTTGCAAATAATGTTCATGCTGCACTTTTGAATGTTAAATCTGCATTGTTGGAACTCTAACCTATAAAAAGACATATATTCTCATTGTAGTGAAGACCAGTTCCTCTAGAAGTGACTGCTTGAAAGAGAATGTTCTATTTGTGATTCCTAAAATGAGGATAGCTCTTCTTCTGTCTCTTAAAAGATCCCTAAGGCTGATTCTACTTGACAAGTAGAAAAAGATAAGACCCGTTTAATTTTATTTTTGACAAGAGAAACTGAGAGAATAATTTAGAATACTTTTTATCTAAATTCATTTATTATATGGGATC